>NC_056542.1:27032956-27160456 GCF_910596095.1 Thunnus maccoyii
TAATAAAGGGAGGATAAACATGGCCTTTTAAATTAAATAAATCAACTTTACCATTGCTGGTGGGAATCTTCAAACATGCCTCACTGTCATGTTTTGGAAAAAAATACATCACTTACTTGAGTTGGTTATTCTTAACATCACTCAGGTTTTATGAACTTGTTGGGGAAAATCTGTGGCTTTATGGGTGGTTTTGCACTGCTGTCGTACATTTACAGTGCTTACGTCTCTTAGCGCAGGTGTCACAAACAGGCTTTTCCAAGTAAATGAAGTCAACTGATTGCTCTTGACTTTCTCCTGGAGACCAGAGAGCTGGGACAGGGATCAGTCCTCCGTGGCTGCGGTGATTAAAGTTTTTATGTAGTTGACAGAGGAGTTAGAAAATGCCAAGGGACATTTAAATTAATGATGGCATCCTTGAGGCCAGTATTATGTCACTCTGAATGAGGACTGAAGAGACAGAGGGATGACATTTTTACAGGCCTGGTACTTATAAACACATTTGTGTGCACTTGCGAGGCAAGGCGTGCCAGACACACAAAAACACCAAGAACCACTACACAAACACGCTGTATGCATACATACACTTCTCAAGCACTTCACCATGACACACTCACTCTGTGGCTGCTCCGATCTCTGTATCCTGTATGTGTGTGTGTATGTGTGTGGTGAGTGCCATAGTTGGCTGGTGGGCCAGTGTTTGATGATGAAGTCATCAGTTTAAGTAAACTCCAGATGGCCAGGCAGAAAGTAAAACAATCTGCCATCTGCTTAGATTCAACTGCTGCTCAACTTCTCCCCTCTCTGTCTCCCTGTTTCCCCTCCTCTCTCAGTTGGCACAGCTAAGGACCCAGTACTCAGAACATTAATGCCATTAGTGAAATGTTTCAGAAGAGGCAGCCAAGCACAATGCATTACACTAGCACTACATTACCACCAAGGGCTACGCTCGCTGCTGGCTTGCAAGGTAATACACAACTTGAAAATCAACTGAGGTACTGACTGTGTTGATAGTTAAATCATTTGTATCATCCCATGCTGACAGTTAATAGCTCCAAACAATTATAAAACAATTTTCGCATCACCTATCTTTCACCGATACTTTGGGATAAAGAGTAAAAAGAAATGTTGATGTAGTGGAAGAACATATGATTTTGCTGTTTGCAGATCCTCATCAGTGAGATTAAAAATGTGAAGTTTGGTGTTGACATTTTGCCCTTAAAGGTGATGAAGTGTCCAAAATGTGAAGGGTTCATCATCTGGGGAGCATTATGGTCTGATTTACCTGCTAGAGAGCCGAGAGGCACAAATGAGAAGTAGCAGGTGCAGTCTTATGCTACAATACTAACTTGCCCCAGATTTCCGGTGTGATCATTTTATCACACATTCACACATACCTGCATTTACTTATATGCAACATACACACAAAACTGAAGTGATGAAAGCCTAAAAACTAGATCTTAACACAGTCACCCCCTTCAACACAGGTCCTCACGTGGCAGGACCCTCTAATGTCTGATGATAGATCAAACCATTTGACACACAGTAAGCCTATAGCTTTCAGGGCCCCTAGAGTTCCAAGGCCCCAGGACAGGTGCCCACTGTGCCCTGATTGCAGCCCTAGGGAGCATGACTATGCTCAGGAAATTTCATGACAATCTGTCCATTAGATTTTGATATTCGTGAACTTGCTTACAAGTAGACAATTTGTCGCCATGGTGGTGCTAGAGTAAAGGTCTAGAGTCACCAAAAAACATTAGGTGTCATCCACTGGAAACTGTGAAAACCCACAACTAATTTTAATGGAGTTTCATCCACTGGTTCTCAAGATTGTCACGGACAATCAAAATGTTGATCAAGAGGAAATGCTAAAACATAATTTTATGATTTTACAGTCCGCACAGCCTTATCAGTAACATGTAAAAAATTAATCTGATGGCGGTAATGGGTCAGTAGGTCACACAGCAATAAGGAATCAGACTTTAAATTCCCGTTACTGGCATGTTTTACTTTGAATCTACAGTAAATGTTGGATGGATTTGAATGACTAACCTTGGCATCCTTAGATCCTGCCGCAGAATAAAAATCCATCATCAGTTAAAAAGGACTTACTAATTACTTTCTGCTTTTATCCCTAAAGGGAATGAAAACCTTTGCATCCATACTTGGTCACTTTTTCCTTTGAGGAGTGTTTAATGCTTTGTAAGAACATTTCATACCAAATATTTCACAATACAAACCAAATCCTATTGTTACACTGTTTAGACCTGCTGATCCACTTCCTGATGACACAAGACAAAAGCTGCAAAAGATGTAATTAGTTTTAATTATCTTTCAGCAGACATGCACTCCTGATCGCAGATGCCCATGAAGTGAGCTTCCTGCCCAACATAACTCTAAACTAAGCAATAAAATAGTAAAATCCCTTATCCCTTAAAGTTTCATTCATATAGCGTTCCATATACAGTAGGTGTGCTGAGTATGTTACCTCAGTCATTTTTTACTCATGAGATGTACGTCAGCCTGAAAAAACTGGGAGACTATTATACAAAAAAGGTGGGAAAATGATGTTGGGTTTGTGGATGCTGTATGCTATTGCTCCATATGATGAATAAGCTAAGTCAGGTCTTGTTTCACTCCTCCCACTGATGCAGAACTTTCACTGATGCCCTTCATCTGGCTTAAAAACATTGGACTCTACACATTGGTTAAGCTGTGTGTCCCAGAAGAAAAACAGGACCGATCTCTTCACCACTGTGTGTTGTAATTAAGCCCACAGCTGGCAGTTCCCATTACGCCATCAGGGCAAGCAGGCAGAGCTGGTCTATGGCACTACAGGCCCTCCACCTCACCTCTCCGCCCGCCGCCTTTTCCTCTCCTCAGCACCTGTACATTGTAAAGAAGCAGTGTGTCGGCCAAAACAAGCCTGCAGCTAACAGTCTGATGGCTTCGAGAGTGTTTGTTGTGAAACACTTTGGTGTAACACATAATCTCCCCCCACCTTTGTGTACATTCACATTCCGCCTCGCTGACTGTTTTTGCCCGGGCCAGGTGGGGAAAAATGTCCACACGTGGTTTTAGGTTCAGTAAAATTCACACCAGCCTTTTATATCTGACAGGAAACTACATGGAAATGTGGCATAATGGAGAACAGGCAAGTGGTGCGACAATTGCTTTGGGGGCGACAAAGCTGAGGGCTGCGGAGCAACGAGCGAGGGGTTTCATCACATCTACCCCCTCCTCTCTCTCTCACTCACTCATTCGCCTCCCCTCCCTCTCACTTCACAGGACAAAAACGTTATGTTCAAGCAAGAATTTTAATGTTGTGCCGCTATGAGTTTGCCCACACCACACCAAAGGCAGGCCTGTCCCTGTAGGCTGGCTCTTTCCTGGCCAAGATCAGCTGTCTGACCGCAGAGCAGCCTGCTGTAAACACTGGCCAGATTACCACACAGACAATACACACACACACATACACACACAACTCTGTAAGAATGATCACGCTGACAAACTTACAAGCAACCATTGTCAACAAAATAATTTGCTTCCAGTTGCATACCATATTGATTTAGATGGAGGCAGTTAGAAAGATTACAACTGGATCAAATAAAAACAGAACATTACCGTCCAAATCCATTTCAGACTGTGGGAAATCTTATGTAACATTTCGGAGAAAAAAAACGAAAACGCAGGTCTGGTAATGATGTGCACATGATTGGCAATAGCTGACTATTAAATTTCTATTTCCCCAACCCCCCCCACACACACAAAAAAAACACTGCAGGTGCTGCGAAAGCACGATTAGAGTTAAAACTCAAAACTATAACCAACCAAAACATAGCGGACCAGGGTCACAGTTGTTATTCTTCCAAGTGGCGCTGTCAAACATAAAAATGACCATGCATTTTGTTGGTCTGTCTCCCTTTGTTGATGTATGTTTATGTAAGAGTTTCTGTCAAAACATGGAAAAAAAGATAAATGTGGCTAATTAAAAGAACATTTCTTTGGTAGTTGCTGTAATAGATACCTCATTGTGGGGTCCAGGGGCAAAGCTCCCTTTAACCAATCACGGCTGCTGCTCATATTGAATTTGACTCTTGCAAAAGTGGTTGATTTTTTGAAATCCCGCATCTTGCTCACAACCGCCGCACACACACAGGGGCACATGGGAGAACACGTACACGCAATCTACATTAAAAAGTCATCTTTGGTGTGTCACATCACATTTGCGGAGAGGTGAGACCGAGGTTCACACTCTGAATTAAGAAGCTGAACTGATGGAAAGACTGAGTCCCCGTGAGTCATGGCTCTGAAACGAATTGGACCGAGACACTACAGCATGAGCACACCTGCTGCACCTTCACGCTGCCCGCAGAATGTCCTCTGCATGTGAGTGAGTGTGACTCCTGCTCTGCCGTGTCAAAATGCAACATGTTCCAGCTGACTGCAATTAAACGGTAAACTGGAAATACTTACCGTTGATTTAGTTGTACATAAATTGGTCGAAATGTGTTCCAGGGAGGAGCTGGTTACCTCACCATTCACCACCCAGAGCGGACACACATTTATCTAACGGGTTACCAATTAAGCCCCCCCACCCCTCCTCCTCTCCTCCCCTCTTCACCTGCGTCTTGTGCGTTTCAAGGCAACGCTAAGATCATCTGGAAAAACAGCTACACACACACACACACACACAAATCGCAGTCTTCACAATCAATCAAGGAGCAGAGCTGTGAGGCGCTGAGCTGAAATGAACAGAGCCGAGCAAAGAGAGATTCAGAAAAAAAGCACAATTTCATAAGTAGTTTTTTTTTCTTCTTTATTATTTGACTCTGTTAAACATCATAAATCCTCTGGATGGGAGATAGACTGGAGAGTCTCAGTGAGAGATTTATATCCCTTGCCTTTTTCTAATCCAATATCCCCTCCTCTCCCGCCATTCCCAAAATGGTTTGGCTGTGAGGACTCTGTGGAGGCTCTGCTGAGGGGGAACACACACACACACACACACACACACACACGCACATGTTCACACACCCTGAGTGACCAGAGCAACAAGAGGAATGTAGCAAGTTGCGCCACATCCCAGCTGGACTGACAGTGAGCGCTAGCGGTGTCCTCCTTTCCACCGAGGAGGATGAAAGGACATCAACTCATCTAAGACGCAGAAGGAACGCCTGGAATTAAGAGAAGGGGAAGCTCTCCAACAGGGGCTTGCCTGGGAGACGACCTCGGTTCACTGCTAAAGCAAAGAAGAAGAAGATGGAAAAAAGAGAGAGAGAGAGAGAAAAGAGAACTTCAAAAACACTCCCAAAGCCACACCTGTGATCAATTATGATCTGCAAAATTAGAGAGTTACTAACAAAACCCCGGCCTGTAATAATTCATAATTATGAAAAGAGCAGCGAGGAGGGAGCGCACAGGGTTCACACAGACTTTGGAGGAGATTTGGAGGGGGGAGGAGGGGTGTACGAGTACATACGGTGTCCTCAGTATGGCGTCCCACCTCAGGCTGAGGCCTCGTTCAACCAGAGGGTCAAATGAATCTAATTGTGGTTTAATCATACACTCTATTGTCAGTGAAAATATTTGCCTTGAGTAACGGCCGTATGATGAGAGCCGTGTTATTGTAGAACATTGATGTTAATCTCTCACTATGAAACCTCTTTCAGACTTCCATCTTCTAAAACAAAACTGCATTGTAAAATAAATAGTGCAGCAATAAACACCTGCTCCACCACTGTTTTTCCCAGTTGTTTGTGTAGCTGCGAGCATTTGCTCTCTGGTATAACACATTTGTAGGTTAATGACATCCATTATCCATTGAACTGAAACAAATGAACAAAAGATATTTTTGTCCAAGAATTTTTTCCTACGCACATCCCTTCATCAACTATAGGGATTTTTCCTGGAGAACTAAAAAAAAAAAAAAACAAGAAAATCTTTTGTTGCAAAGACACAGAGGCCACAACAATGAGAATGACCCAATAAGGTGAGAATCTCCTTATAGAAATCACTATAAAATGAGATCTTTTATCTTTATCACCAGCCTTTATGGTTGTAGAAACAGCTCTTATCTTAACGAGGGATTAAATGTGATAAATGTGCACAACCCTGT
This sequence comes from Thunnus maccoyii, assembly GCF_910596095.1. Classification (NCBI taxonomy): domain Eukaryota; kingdom Metazoa; phylum Chordata; class Actinopteri; order Scombriformes; family Scombridae; genus Thunnus; species Thunnus maccoyii. Next base: position 27,039,072 of record NC_056542.1, read on the forward strand.
AATGACCATCCTCCCTTTTTTTTAGCACAATCATAAAGACAAATCATTGCAAAGTCTAAATTTAAGTGCCTCCACACAGATACTACAGGCCAGGAGAGGACAGGCCAGGAGAGATACCATCAGTGTGAACTGTGGTGCTTTAATGATAAAACTATCACTGCTGCTGCTAAACTTGTCAGAGAATCACAGCAGTAATGATCAGACATGGTCTCACACCAGTTGACACTTCTCGCACTGGGAGGAGGAGGACGGGGGTGCAAAATGAAACTCCTTTCCAAACAATCCCTGGGCCAGAGAATATCCCAGAGAATACACTCTCCCTGAAAGAAAATAAATGGAATCTCCTGTTTGGGTTAGATCGCTGAGAGAAAATAAAGACAATTTGCCGAAACTGCTCAATATGCAGTGGGTTAGCACCAGAGTTAATTGGAGGAAAAATGTGAAATGTGAGCCAAAATGGACAAGGATAATTGCTGTTCACTATGAGCTGGTAGCTCACAGCACAATGGTAAAATATGGTCTTCTATAGGTAATTGCAAAATCTCTGAATTCAACAAAGGATTATTGTTTCATATCAGCATGATCATACAATATATCAAGGAGTCAAAGTGATAGCAGATTGTGCTTTACAAGATGATGAAGTCAGAAACTCCAACTTAGAAACTGGAAACAAAGTAATAACAGTCCATGTCAAGCTTGTGGGAAGACTCTCATTTATTTCTATGTTCAACACAAGGTTTTCTCAGCTGCTGTTTTCTCTCATTACAGTGACATTATACACTATAAATGATATACATCATAATTCAAACATTTACATTGGAAAAGTAAAGTTGTGTTTATAGTTGTTAACCCTCTACAATGACATGATAGCTAACATTCTCAAATATCACTAGCTTTTATATGAGGTTATAATTACAATCTTCCCATTTCTGACTTTCACTGCAGGGCAGCTTTAGAGCCACAAGTTGTTGGATATTTTTTACAGGGGGTATTTTTTGATTGTTTAATTCGTTCTGAAAATTAAAATTGTGATTACAACAGTCATTGAAAAAGGAATTTTAGAGGTGCAAAGATGCAAAGACACGACTGTGAGTTGAAAATGTTTCAACTTCAGTGAAAAATTGGCACATATCCCAGGGCTTTATAAATCTGCTTCATAAACAAGCAGAGATGAGAGGGACATAATGGGAAGACAGACTCCCAAAGACAAGGTTGGTGCATCCATTGCTGGCTAGCTAACAGCTAACATACTGTTGGTACATTGGCTGTTTGGGGGGAATAAGCACAAATGGTCCAGTGGTCAAACTGGAGCAAATGACACAAAGCAAAAATTCACTTTGCATTCCGTCTGAACATAACTCTGCACGTTTTATAATTTCTTTTTAAGATTTTTTTTTTCTGGCATTTTTGCTTTCTTTGGACAGTAGGCAATGAAGAGGCAGACAGGAAACAAGGGGAGATAGAGAGATGGGTATGTCATGCAACAAGGGTCCCTGGCTGGAATTGAACCAGGGACGTTGTGGTGTGTAGCACGCACAGTAACCATTCAGCTACCGAGGTGCTCTGTACTTCCTGTAATTCACCGTGTAACCATTCACTTGACCATAGCTTAACAGGATTCAAGGTTTTTGTTTTTAAAACAAGTCAGTTGGGGACAGCATTTTAAACCAAGTCATACAGCTGATGTTAGCTTAATTAGCTAGCTAGCTACAGCTGATAAAATCTGATAGCTGAAGTTGTCACTTCTGGCTGGCAAAATCGAAGGTTGCTGGCTAGAAATGAGAAGTCCCCTTATGACTTCTTGTCTACTACTGTCTGACAAAGACTGTCCTTCCAAGAAAAATGACACAATAAGATGTAATGTCAGTCGCCCAAAAACAACCTACAGTTTGAGTGACAATTGCCATCTAGTGGCAGTAATTATGATACGCAGCAGTGTCGCAGTTCAGATGATGTATACAGTACTGTGAAAAAGTTTTAGGCACTTTAGATGTTTAAATTCTCCATCACACAATTGCCTCAGAGAGGCCTCTGATCAGTCCCAAATTTATTCAGCAGCATGACAACACAGAGGTGTTGAGGTATGACCCCCACAGAGTCTTGACAACATCATCTAATAAGTCTAGGATTACACGAAGAGACAGAACTGAGAAAGCCTACATCCACAGAATAACTGTGGCAAGTTCTCCAAGATGCTTGGAACCTTAGTACCTTGAAAAACTGTGCGCAAGCATTTTTAGGAGAACTGGTGCTGTTTTAAAGGCAAAGAGGGGTCACACCACGAGTGGTCACACCACCACAAAATGGACGTTTGATGTTGCTTCCTGTGTCTCTGTATTTCTTGGCTTTTCAACAGTCTTTTGCTTAAAAACAACTGATTTTGGATTTCAGACATCTGGAACTGGATATATTTTGGCTTTGACCAATGCCTGGACTGTGACAATGACTCGACAACAATTTAAGAAATCTGACCTGAGCGAAAGACGTCAGTAAGCCTGCTAGCTGGCTCAGCCTAGCTAGCTTAGCTGGCTGTTTCCTAGCACTGATGTGGTTACTACATGGATGCTGGACACTGCTCGCTGCTGAGACATTGCTAACTGCTGTTAATGCTGGATGCTGCTATGGATACTAAGGCGCTGCTTGCTGCTGGGAAGCGGCTTGCTGCTGTGGTGTATCTGAGGTGTTACTACCTAGCTGCCCGCTAACAGCCTACTAATGGCCTGCTAATGGCCTGCTAATGGCCTGTGGCTGTGTGAAGCCTTCATTGTGCTAACATCTGAGCAGCACCATGCCTCCAAAGAAAACGCAAATGCTTGAGGATAATAGTTTTGTTACCACGAGTCAACTATCACATCTGCTAGGACTTTTACAAGGAGCTTCTACTTTAGCAGCAAGATAACTTTAAGTCATTCATCCAACTTATAGTTCATGGTACTAACAAAAGATTTGATGGAGTAATAAAAGATGTTCAGGAAGTGAAAACAAGCCTGCAATTCACACAGAGCTTTGAAGATGATCTGCAAACTGTCAAAAAGAAAACTTACAAGAAACTACATGCAATGGAAGTGGAGATTAACAAGTCGTGGTTTATATCTAAACTTGACTACATGGAGAATCAATCGAGGGGAAACAACATACTTGTGGACAGCATTGCTGATGAGCAGGGAGAGAACTGGGAAACTTCTGAAAAGAAAATCAAATTCATGTTGGATTAAAACCTGGGCCTGAGAAGTGAATGCATGGACATTCATCACGCACAGGGTTGGCCAATTCCAACAACATGGCAGACCCAGACCAATTATCATTAAATTTCTACGCTTCAAAGATAAACAATCCATCCTCTCTGCAGCGAGAAGGCTAAAAGGAACAAACACCTTTGTCAACGAAGACTTTTCAGACATAGTGAAAAAAAGGAGGAGAGCCCTACTTCCGCAGCTCAGAGCTGCCAGAGAAAGGGGCAACAACGCCAGCTTGAGGTATGACAAACTGGTTATTTGGCCCAGGGGTCAGACCCAGGCAAACTGAACAAGCCTGCTTGGTTTTTAACTGGGGTGGAACATTGTTTTTAATATGACTGTACAAACAATGTCTCTGGGTTTACCTAAGAAGGGTTTAAGGATTGCACATCTTAACACCTGCAGTCAAAGGCATAAAGTACATGATCTCTCAATATTACTCAACAATCATAATATAAATGTGATTGCAATTTCAGAAACACATTTAGACATCTCGGTGAGTGACTGAAGTAGGTATACCTGGTTATAATATTTTCAGACATGACAGAAAAAAGCATGGGGGAGGAGTCGCCATATATGTACAAAACCACATTCCAGTTAAGGTCAGAAATGATCTGTTGAATCCAGTTGTAGAAGTCCTTTGACTTCAAATTCACCTACCTCATATGAAACCAGTACTTGTTTGTTGTTGCTATAGACCTCCAAGCTCTGATATACAATGCACTGATGATATATGTGCTATGCTTCAGAAAGTTATAGATGCAGATAGAGATATACTTTCTAGGATACCCAAACATTGACTAGCTTTCTCAAACTTGTGCTCTGAGAGAGAGACTACTAGTTGTAATTAATGTATTGTAGTTGTAATATGACTCAGATGATGAATGTGCCCACCGGGGTGTTCTTTAATATGTCTGGGGTAATATCATCCACATGCATTGACCATATTTATACAGTGAGCTCTGTTGGTTTTAGCGACCACAATATAGTGGCAATAGCTAGAAAAACTAAAGTACCAAAGGCTGGGCAAAAGATTGTATTTCAATCATATAAATCCATTTGCAAAGATAAGTTTAGTAATGATATAAAAATTATACAGTGGGACAGAGTATGTACTGTGAATGAAACAGCTGTTGCACTTCAAATGATTTAGACATGTTATTGACTGTTACTGATAAACACACACCAACAGAAAAGTTGACTGTAAGGAGCACTTTTGCCCCTTGGCTCAATGATGAATTAAAAAATATGTATGGCTCCCCAGGATAAAATGAAACGAGCAGTGATAAAATTGGGTGACTTTCATTGGAATAAATACCATGCACTCACAAAAATGAATAGACTGAAAAAAGATCTCATCATTAAAACAAAATTTATTAACTAAAGAATGATGGAAAGAAATTATGGAATACTTTTAATGACATATTAGACAGGTCAAAAGCAAATAGGCTAACCTTTCTGTCATAGAGTCCGATGGTGTATTCATTACAAAACCCCACAAAATTGCTAATTATTTTAAAGACTTTACTGAAAAGATTGTGGTCTAAGTTATAAAATAAACACTTCAAATGGTGAACTTTCAGAAAAACTAATTAAAGAATGAATCATGAAACACAGAGGTTGTAGGTTTAACTTTAAACCAGTGCTACTGGAGGAGGTAAAAAAAAAAAAAAAAAAAAAAGATAAACAGTCTGGACCTGATAATCTTGATGGTAAATTAGAAAGAGTGATAGCTGAATACATCATTGAACCAGTATGCCACATTTTTTACCTTAGCCTGAAGGAAAGTGTTTTCCCTCAGGCATGGAAAGCTGCCAAAATTATTCCAATATCTAAAAACTGTAGGAGTACCTTCAGTGAGGTGAACAGCAGACCCATTAGTATTCTCCCTGCTCTTAGTAAACTCATGGAAAGTCTTTGAACAAATTTGAATTATTTTTCTGTCAATGGGCTTGATTCTAAGTTTCAACATGCTTATAAAGAAGGCCACTCAACCTGTACTGCCTTAACACATATGACTGATGATTGGCTGAGTCAAATTGATAATAGAAAATTGTTGGTGCTGTGTTGCTTGACTTAAGTGCTGCTTTTGATGTTACTGACCATGAACTATTACTGAAAAAACTTTCAGTATATGGCTCCAGTGCAAATGTTGTCAGCTGGATGAATAGTTATTTGACTAACAGAATGCACTGTGTTTAATGGTAGTTTTTCAGCTACAAGAAATTTATAATGTGGGGTTCCCCAAGGAAGTTGCCTGGGTCCTCTCCTCTTCTAAATTTTTACTAATGACCTACCCCTTGTTTTGAATAAGGCAGATATGATGATGTATGCTGATGATTCAACATTACATAAGTCCACCAATAGTCTAGATGAACTAAATTAAGTTCAGCAAAGTGAACTTGAACGTGTCTAATTGGGTAAACCCCCTTAACGGACAGCCCAACTGTAATGTACATAACTATGCTATGGACACAACTCCTTTCTTTAAATGGGTACTCATACAACACATCTTTGGAAAGCTAAGATACTTGTGATTCCACTGATGCAAACTATTTCAAGATACAATCACAACAGCTGGTACAATCAATGCCTCTGTCAGACCTCCATCAAACAAACAGACAATTACAAAATTCATGATACTCACCAATGAAGCCTCATATTACTCCATTGACTGATACAACTCTGACAAAAAGGGTCTTGTTACATACACAAAGGTCCAGTCGATCCAATCCAGTAAAATATTTAGTCCGAAACACATTATTACATCAATAAATATCCATGAACAGCTGTTGCATCATTTCAAATTAGCCAGCAGATGTCCTAATCTTCCACGTATTTTCAGTCATAACTCCAGTTAGCATGTTATTAGCCACATCTTGGTATAAAAATGGCAGCTGTACTCTGATGTTTCTATTGACACTTCACTTGACCCAATAGGAGCTTCCATGTCCTGTCCACAGCCGACAATAGCTAATGAGAGTCCACATTGAAAGGAAATGCCTGCCCCTCTTCTTTCATGTAAAGACCGAGCCGATAGGAACAGATCTGCTGATGACTGGCGCTTCGTATAGCCAATGAAGTTCCAAAAATGCCTGGCTTTAGTGGTTTCTATAAAGCCACAACATGGAAATTGTGTAAATTTAAATGGTTTGCTGTGTGTTACTTTTTATATGAACTACTTCTCTACCATAGCACTTGTTTTGACTCTTTTATATGCACAAAGTTTAGTTTCAAGAAAGGAACAAAGCACTATAATGTGTTTATGCTTCAGCTGCTCTGAAGCATGGGTCATTTGGTGTCTCTAAATGGCCTCCTTTTGAAAGACGCCTAGAAAAACCCTCAGAAAAACATGTGTTAAATATTCATTTTCTGTGGTATTGTTATTAAATTTTAACTTGGACTAGGTAAGGCTCCATGCTGTGGTCCCATTGTGTTTTCCAGCTAATAAGTCCCAGCTATAGGTCATCTGCAGGCATCAGTTTGCAAAAAAAATATTCAGGCAGAAATAAAAACCTTCTACTTCAGTATGTTCAAACTTCTGTTACTCAATGCCAGTAGCACTTACAGTGAGTGTTACCGTTCAAAAAAAGACCAAAACCATGCATGTACTCCTAATGGTTCAAGAACAGCTTCCAATTTACTTTAGGTATGCCTCGGATATGCATACCTAACCCTAACCCACCTAATCCTAACGCTGGGTGTGTGGGGAATCTAGGGTTTTGGGTGAGAGGTATGTGGGATTGTTCATGTATATTGTGTTTTGGTGTTATATGTTTTAATGTGGACCCCAGGAAGAATAGTTGCTACCCTGGTAGCAACCAATGGGGATCAAATAAACCAGTAAACACCAAATATTGATTTGATTTAGGTTTTTTTCTGTTTACTGTACTTTGTATGAAGTTAACTGATTAGGAAACACTCCTATGTGTTGTTCTGGAGTGCACATGTCAAATGTATTTGGTCGTTTCATTTGGAGAACTGTTGCTCCGAAATTAGGGAAACATTGTTTCAAAAATTACTAAGAATTTCAAGTTCTAAATCTGCCACCATTATCACTGTAAACTGAATACTGTATATGCTGTGCAAGAATGGGAAGCTTGACAGACCATTCCAACAGTAACCTTGGGGGGTTGGGTTTACCATACAATTATTTTAGAATAAAAATCACAGTGAAATTACAGTATATTTCAATTTGCTTAGGCCCCTTGGAGCCACATCAAGGCTTCTAGGGCTCCCCAGACTCCATTGTAAGAACCACAGCTGTCAAACACATTACATACAATTTTCTAATGTCAGGTTTAAATAACCTTATTATTACACATTCTTTATCGACCCCTGATAAGCCTGTATTATTAGCTCTGCAAAGGATAGCTGCCAACCCAGAGAGTTAAATTATGCAAAGAGGGTCAGGTTTCTCAAACGGTTCGCCTGCAGGGCTGGCAGGGTGAGGTCCGACCGCGGTGGACCCGGTTAGCAGGAGGCCCAATCTGTCTCCCGAAAACCTTCAATGCAAGCATGCATCTCATTAAGTTAACAGCTTGCCGTCAGCACTGAGACAGGAAGTCAGACTGTTGTGTCATGATGAATGCTCTCGTAAGCACCACATGTCATGGTTGGAGGTTAAACTGACTTGAAATACAATCTCACCAACTCATCTGAGGAGGCGTTCAGACAGGGGGTATGTGTTTTTGTAATATATTTTTTATTCACCATAACAATTTGCCCAGTTACTATTTAAGTTACTTGAGGGCATTCAGTACAATCAGTTTTTTAATTGTGAGGGGAAACAAACCATTAAATCCTGAACAAACTCATGTTGAATTTTTCTTTTTTGCAATTTTCATCATCTGTAAAGTTTGGATCTCAAACATATCAGTCTCCTTCATTGGCATTGTTGTAATCTAGTCATAGTTTTGTTCAGTAACATACCAAAGCATTAAATTGTAAGATTTTTATATTTCAAATTTGTACCCAGATTGTTCTCACTCAGCAGTGTCACAGCTGCACTCATGCTGTTAAATGTTCTTCTGACTACGTACATCAACATAATTGTGAAAATGTCTTTTAGGAAGCAAGAAAACTGAACAAATACTTACGCAAACAGTATGACAAACCACAGAGTTATGCCTGATAGTATAGATTCATACAAGAGAAAGACTCCCATAATTATTTTAGAGCCAAAAAGCTGATTTGTGATTGGCTTACCCAACACTAACTGGCCTGGAAGTCTTTACTCCATGGCAGCAGTGTTTTATTGGTGGTTGAGGCACAAAACGCTCGTCTGTCACACTGATACATTTGTTATTGCACTAATTTGCAAACAATACCCCAAGCACTTCATATATAACCATTTTCTTGGATAATTTGATTGCTCAGATGCTTGTCTGCGTCCCCTGGGTAAAAGGTTTTTGCCCCAGTGTGCAATGTACACTATTTCAGCAAAGAAAATAAACCTCATAAAAACTGGGGTCTGTGCCAGCAAGTACCCAGATGGTTAATTTAAGAACCATGAAAACAACATTATATGTTTCTTATTGTACATGTTTCATAAAACTGCTAAGGTTCCCCCCCTAATTCTCTCCTTGCGTGTGCATACAGACACACACACACACACACACTCTAAACCTCTCACAAAAATGAAATATATTTCAGCTTTATAAGTCTATGTGTGTTTGCATATCAGAAATTAAAATTTAGGCTCACCTACCTTCCATATGGTCAGATGATGTAAAACATAAAATATCAGAGTCAACAGATGTTAATCAAGTTGAACATCACTATTTCAGACTGTTTAAGTGTGTGTTAATTAAGTGCATCTGCTCAGGATCTTTATTGTTTCATATCTGGGCATAAGGAGTTAGCACTGTGTCATGCATGTCCTCAAACTTATTGGCAAAAAACATGGGTGAATAAAAGATAGATTTATATCTTTAATAGAAACAATGTTAATAGAAATACATAACCTGTGCAAATATAAAAGATTTGTAATTAATAAAGTGTGGAATTTTTGAGTAAAGGATTCTTTCATAATGCAATTGATGTTGGTAGGTGAGTAAAAATTACACTGAGTGTATTATTACAAATACAGTTTTGAGCCATGTCCACACTAGTGCTGAACAATGTGATAACACATCATTTTCTCTCAATTTTGGCCTTCATCAACACTAAAAGAGTATGTACACCAAGCAGAATTTGGGTGTACACATGCATTTTTAAAAATCTATCAAATTATTATGTACACAAACCCTGCACTGATCTTTTTCACAAGAGTTTGAAACACAATGCAGCCCTCATGCAAGTATGATTCTCTTCCATTTAAGGAGAAAAGGAGTACAGTTGATGAGATTACTCTGGAGACCAAAGATTTACTTGATGGTATTAAAAACAGTGATGAAACTCATATTGGTTTTTGTTTCTCATATAACATGTGGAAAGGGAAAATGCATCTTTATTTGAAATATTGATATGTGATTGTCAGCTTGTCTGCTGCAATGTTATAAAGTCAGCTTTATGTATACTGACTCCAACTTTTAGATTACAGAAAAATGATGAAGTGATGTCACTGACATGTTTTCCCCTGTGAGGCAAAGGAGGGAGTGTGTACATTAACTGCAGTACAAGGAGTAAAAAAACAGTGATTTGACATTTATGTCAGTCCAATCACTAGTTTGAGACAGAAAGATATGTCAACAACACCTGTATTTGGGTGTTTGGCAACAACACCAATAACAGCAACAACTGATCAACTAAGCAAAGACAATCAGAGTCCGGCCATGTTTGTCAAAATGGCCTATTCATCCAACCACACTCTTACCAGATGGTGGCGGTAATTTACTACATCATTGTTTGCCAACTGCCATTTACTTCTTAACTTAAATAAGGGAAAGAGCAAAGAGCAAAAGCAAACTTTTGGTGTTTCAGTGTGGACAGTAAATTAACTGAAAAAACTATATGTGCTATGTAAATCAGCATAAGATGTGACTTTGGTTAATATGTTATTGCAGGATTCCTGCATCTGAGATGTCCTTCCTGTATGGAGCAGGTAGTTCTGCCTGTTGATTTTGTCTTCTTCTGTTCACCAATGCCTGTATTTTTATTGAGTGGTAAATGGACTGCATTTATATATCCGTTTTCTTGTCTACCAACCACTCAAAGCGCTTTACAACACATGCCAACATTCACTCTTACATTCATACACTGATGGCAGAGGCTGCCATGCAAGGTGCCAACCTGCTCATCAGGAGCAATATAATGCTTTTTATCCAAAGCGCTTTACGAATTTTTCTAATGCTTACTCACCCATTCACACATACACTGATGGCACAGCCATCAGGAGCAATTTGGGGTTCAGTATCTTGCCCAAGGACACTTCAACATGTGGACTAGAAGGAGTCGGGGATCAAACCACCAGCCGTCTGATTAGTGGACAACCCACTCTAACTCGTAAGCCACAGCTGCCCTGAAAAAAATATTGAAAAATTAAAAAATATATATATTAAAATTGCAGACTGAAGTACTTGTTTAACATGATCACTCTCTAATGGAGAAAAGTGGGCATCCCAATAAATTCCATGATGATAGGGCACTCCCAAAATGTCCCTCCCTCTTTCACCATCCCAAACCAACCCCCAGTTTTGCTCCTCAGGCATCTTTCCCCGACCCCTGCCAGTCTCTGGGAAACTCCCAGCGTGCTCTCTGTTCCACCAGGAACCGCAGGAAATGAGTCTCGGAGAGCGCTGAAGTTTAATAAAAAATAAATGAATGGGGTGTCCCAGGGACAGAGTGAATGAAGAGTGGGAAAGAGAGGGAGAGAGAAGTTGAAGTTGGTGCCCTGAAGTGTAGGACAGGCAGAGAGAGGACGGGAAGGAAAAACAAGGTATAAAGTTTGAACCCATTACGGTGTGTGTTTCTGTACAGTGATGAATAAGGGAAACTAAAACCAGCTGCAACAAGGGGTTCTCGTGAACAAAAATGGCAATGCGGATCAGCTAGCGGATCATTTAAAACCGTCTAACCCTCTCTTTACCCTTTCTTACAATGACCAGTGGGCACTGAGCCTACAAACACAGTACAAACAGACTCAAACACAATTTGCTCACGCATGCGTGTGTGTGTGCACTTTAGTGCACAGAGATAGCCACGTAGATCCCTTTCTTCCCTCTCCTGACACAATAACTCTCATGCTCTGAATGGAGGGACAAACATTCCAGACATGCCACATGTCGGGGCTGCTGGCGAATCATTAAACTGTGGAAGAGAAACTGCAGGATACCCTCTTTTTCTCCCATGTCTTCTCTAATTACCCTTATACCTTTAATTGATGTTAAACATGAAACAAGTATTAACTTAAAGGGAAGGAGGAAAATGGAAATCTGCAGGGCATTTGGAAGTAAGTGGATGCACTTTATACTCCGACGAGGATATGTGATAACTCTATAAATTAGGCAGGGTATTATCTCCCTTCGGCAGCTGACTGCTCCCAGGATTACAGCTTACCTCTGGGCCTCTGAGCCTAAAAGAAAACAAAAAAAGCTTCCAGGAAAAGACATGACAAGAGTGCAGCATAAAAACACCAGCTACAATAATAAAAGTTTATTCAACAAATCCAAATCTGAGCTCGTCTTGGAGAGAAAAAAAAAAGGAGAGGGTGATTCGGAAATGCTAGTTGCTGGATATCCACTCAGAGCTCGCATACCCTCAGGGCCCTGGCCCCCTTTTGAAAGCGTGGCCGTCTAAGTGCCTTAAGTGTAACACCAAGCAGTCTATTGAGAGGCAGGTGATGTGTAGAACAAAGGGAGGATTCAGCACCTCAGTGACACAGTGGGAAAGAGATGAGTGATTATTAGCCCCACCGAGGACCTTGACAGACCATTTAAAGGCAGCTTCCTTTGATTGTGACAGTGTAATTGTTTCACAGATACAATCACGTTGAGCACTTACCTGGGGCAAGGGAAACTGGACTTTCATTAAAGTGCGGGATTGTCTCCGGGCTGCTCTGTAATTGTGCCTGTTGTCTTGTTTTGTGGTGTTGTTGGGCTCTGTCCCTTCTGGGGAGGTGAGTGTGAATGTGTGTGACCGTGTGTGTGGGGAGGGATTTGACTGTAGGCTATTTAGAATCTGAGATTCCACACATACAGTATTTAAGTCAAAGTAAAAGTGTCTCGGGTGCAATAAAACATGTGTGTTTACAGCTGTCCCACATTGCGGATTTCACAGATTATCATTAATTGAGGAAATTGCAAAAACATCATTAATCTGTCATTTAAGCGGATAACTGTCCAAAACAGTGACAAGACGTGAGAATAAATCAAACTCAAGGAGTGCAAACAAAGCAAAATAAACGGTGCAGGAGGGTGGGAAGTCTTCTCACTTAATCCTCTTCTCTTTAAAAAAGCGAACTAGCCCCACTGTTTGTTTTTGATTCAGCAGGCTGAGATGACACAGTCTGTTGGGTGCTCTATTGGCCATGTGGTCTAGGTCCATTGAGCGTGGCTGTGTGTCCAAGGCCCGAGCTGATTAGATAATAAACCACAGGATGAAGAGAGAGGACAGAGCAGTCTCTTTGCTCGAGATTTTTTTTTGATTTTTTTTTCTTTTACCGCTGCATCATTCTGTCAGAACGCTAAAGAGCTTGATTCTGGATAAAAACTAGCACCAGAACAAACATCATTATTGCCAACTACTCATCTAAATATGTTTTATCAAGAATGGAATGAACTACTTTAAGGCATTTTGTCTGGTCTGTAAACACAGGATGTTTACCCGTTTGCTTAAGAAATTACATAAGTTGAGAGCCGGCTGCGGATAGCAGATTTTGCAACTTGATAAGTAAAACATACAAATCATTGCTTTCATATTTTTGCAGATGTTTGATTTGAGAACATTAGTTCCGGGGTAATAACGGACCCCAGCATGCTGCCAGCCATGATTTGGCAAGATGAAATACATAAACAAACAGCTGAGATCAAGCTTAACACAAGAGCTCTCCCTCGGTTGTTTATTCCCCCATGTCCAAATGCGGTGTGAAGTATTTTTCATTAAAGAAAAATAAATTAGCGATATTATTGTTTGAATCAGTCACGCTCCCTCTGCGCATGTAACATAATCCCATTCCCCTTCCTCTCGGTTTTGTGTTCACCGCTCAATTTAAGTGATGTATTTTTGTTATCACATGACAAATGTACGCTAACTAGAAGCTTGTGTGTCCGTGTGTGCATACTGCACCAGTGCCACTGACCCCTGTCCTCCATGTTCATGGTCAAAATACCCGCAGCTAATTTGAAACCTGTTGATAGGTATGGTGCAAATCAAGTGCAATGTAGGGGCAGCACAGAAAGTCAGTGAGGAGACAAGAATGGAGGCAAAAAAGATGTAGATTTGCCCTGGGTAGAACAGAGTCAAACATCGATGCATCTGCTCAGTTGGAAATGTTTAATTTTGAGTAAAAATAGTTGCAGCTTTCCTGATCAACTCCATTTTATAAGACTGAAGCAAAAAAGCAACCGTAAAGTCTTAAAGGAATAGTTTGACATTTTGGTAAACGTCAAATAAGAGTTAGCTTGAGAAGATTGATACCACTTTCATATCTGTCCTTTAAATACAAAGCTACAGCCAGGAGGCAGTTAGCTTAGCTTAGCATAAAGACTGGAAGCAGGAGTAAACAGCTAGCATGGCTCTGTCCAAAGGTTAAAAAAATACATACCAGCACCTCAAAAGCTCACTTATTAACACGTTATATCTTGGCCGGAAACAGTGACAGTTCTTTCAGCTTGTGTTTTTTAATGCTACGGTATTTGTACAAATTAAACAAACACTGAAGATATGAAATGTTACTAATGTGTAGTGAGTAACATTTTTGAGGAGACGCACATCAGCCAAGGTGTAGTCTATGGTGGCTGTGGTGTGTCAATATGCCCTAACCTCTAAATGCACAACTATAATCCAGCTTGTTTCTAAATCAGTTAGCTAGTTTGTTAGCTAGCTAGAGATTATATCTGTATTTGGGAAACCCATGCGCTGTGGACCATAAATGTATTAAATTTTTTTAAAAAAGTGTTCCAACACAGTGCTCCGTTCATTCTCACCAAGTGGATACACCATAAATGTTCGTCAAGCTCCCTCAGGTTTCTGCATTTTTGGTTCATTGAGCATGCGCATTAGAGTCGTTCTCTGGCTGAGTTGGCTGACTTCCTGCTGACTCTTCAGTCATTTTCATTTAATTTTTATTGGATCTAATGGCTGAAATTATGATAGTTCAAACAATTATTTAGAGGAATTTATGATAAAAATTCATTCATTGTTTCACCACCATTTCTTCTGTAATGCTTGTGTGTAGGAAAAAGTCTTTTAGAGCCAGTGAGCATTGTGTAACCTGCATATTTGATAGTGGCCACAGTCTTGATGTGGACAGTAAACATAGCTGCAAAAAGTATTACCTTTATTTTCATGTAAATAAAGTCAGATATATATTGGTTTTGTATTATATTTGAGCGCAACATGTTCTACATGCACAGAACAACAAACAATGCTGATTCAGTTGTGTTTTTTTACTGTTTAGGTTTGTTAACTTCTTTTTTACTGCTTATTACTGTCACTATAATAACTTGCTCTGTCACTTTGCCACATCTTGCTAGCCACAAAGCTGCTCACCTCAATATTTAGATGTACACACACACACAGTCATTCAATGTGAAAAAAGTTGCATATTGCAGCTCCTCTGTTGGGGTATTAGGAGGTAAAGTGACAGGTGACACCAATATTGCATCCCTTAGTGGTTTGGCGTGTGTCCATGAGTCCCTGTGCTGTGCCTTCCACACAAGAGGCTTGCTCTTCGAGCCAAATCCCATTCCAAGAGGCTTGGGGGAGTGCAGTTAACGGGGCCCCCAGGAGTAGAACCGTAATGGGGATCCTGATGGGCCCCGATCTCTGTGGAAAGATCAGTTCCCCTGCTTAATGAGGCTCTGGGCCCCTCCATGCCGTCGGCCTACCTCTCCTCGCTGTTTCTCACGTCCGCCGGATCAGATTCACTTCCTTCTCACCGTAAATCTAGGGAGCAGTGGTCCTGATCGACATTAATTACCTGTACTCCTCCTTGTGGAAGTTCACTCACTCGTCAGATGACTGGATTGGCCGTTAATGTGCGCCAAGCCTGTGTGTGCGCGTGCATGAGTGTGTGAAACGGGAAATTGAGTTACGATAACAGGAGATGAGCAAATTGAATTCTCACACCATACATCCACGCAGAGGGACAGCCCATCACTCCCTCCTCCCTCAACCCCAGTCCCTCCCTCCCTCCCTCCTCCTGCTGCAGAGTCCCCTGCTCTCTGTTTATAAGTGCCTGAGCCCCCAGAATTTAAAATAATAAGATCAGGTTTCCAGGCAGGTAAGTGCATCCAGACTTGTTATCTGTGATATCACCGGTGCTTTAGCCCTCTTCCTCCCGCTCCCTCGTTTTATCCCTTATCCCCTCTCTTTCTTTCTCTCGCTCTCTCTCCATCTCTCTCTCTTTCTAGGGTATCTCCTGCTTTTCTAAAACTGTACAGTGAAACACAATACTTTGCATTATATACTTTGTGAAAAGCGGTTTCTGCAGCATCTTGTCATCTTTTGGGTGACCGGCTGCTGTTTGAAGTGCTCTCGGGTTCAGGGCTCGGCGTATAACAGTGACGGCTCCGCTGCACAACAGCGTATTATTTACCCAGATGGGGTTAATTGCTGAATAAAAGAATGGTTCTTTTCAGTTGACCATTGTAAAGCTTCGCCCACCCCCTTCCAAGCCTTCCCCAACACACACACACACACACACACACACACACATAACTGCATGGCCGCAGAAATGTGAGCACACATACAGCAAACGCACATACACAGAACATATACGTGCATGTAGACACTTATACACTTTCACATATGTGCACAGCCATAGAAATATTACAAGAATGCAAGTAAGATATCACACACAAGTGCACACACATGCATTCTCACACACACACACACACACACACACACACACACACACACACACACACACACAGAGCAGTGAAAAATATAAATCAAATTTTTTCACTTCTTTTGTCACAGTGGAAACCCTTCAGGTTGTTCTAATGAAACAATATGTGTGTCTAGTACTGTGTGTATGTGTGTGTGTGTGGGTGGGTGGGTGGGTGGGTGGGTGTGTGGTTGAGGTAAAGGTAAAGGGGGGTAGGGTTTTGGAGGGGGGGTGATAATCCACCGGCTTTCCCCATCAGATCATGACTGTAGGAGGTGGCATCATTCCACAAAAATGCAAGCCTCTGATCACATATAGTATAGTTACTTATCTAAATGAAACTCACATTGCCTGCGTAATCAGATGACATATGATGGCATGCAGTAAGTATGAGGGAAGAATTCACAACGCGTGAGAGGGAAGAAAGGGAGAAAAGGAGCTAATGCTCAGAGGAGGGGGGGAAGAAAATGAGAGAATGTGAGGAAGAAAGAGGAGGAGAGGTTAAATAGCTCCCACACTTCAGGGCAGGATGGCAGGTTGGACAGGGCTTGACAAGTCCCAGAACAGTAGCCTCTCCTGATCCCCATTAGCAGCAGCCTGACAGTATTTCTCCTTTGAAGAACAGAAAGTCAACACTCCATTTGTGGAGATAAGGTGCAGGTGAAGGAGTGAGCATGGAGCCAGAAAAGCGGTTTGGGTTATACTGGCTAAGAAAAAACAAAAGGTTAAATCATTTGAACTGCCGTGCTGCTTCATTGAAACAATGTGTACATTAACTGCAGTTCCCTCCATCTTTCTTCTAAAAACTCCTTACCGGAGCCTTTAACTGTTTAACGCTTTAGGTTCCACAGTGGTTAGTTGTTGCTGACCCATTTCCGTAAACATCACTTGGACCGACATACAGATGCAGTGACGTCACACACCTGAACAAAGCTTGGGAGTGGAGGCCATCAGAGTTCCCACTCTCCATCTCGGTGACCTGCCTCTCTCTTAAAAAGCTCACACTCTCCAACTGAGACCCCCCTTTCAGAAACCCTGTTGTCCCATCTTAGCCCTGCTCTTCAAACAGGCCTGCATTGATTAACTCAGGGGGCTTTCTCTGCCATCCACCTATTAATTATATGGCCTTCATTAACACCGGGCTGATGAATGGCCTCTGCTGGAAAGGCGAGTAAAGAGGAGGTGTTAACACAGCACCTGCCTGCACTCATGTGGCCACTTATTAACCAACAATGACCTTCCACATCATAAACCCACTGGCCGGCTATTTGCTGTCTAATAAACGGAGCCCCTCTCCCCCGGCCTCCCCTTCCCCGCTTGGCCCCCTTTACTTGAGCCCCTCAGAGTTTATTGTTCTGGAGAAAATAAAATAGATGCCTGTAAACTTCAGACACCTGGAATCAACTAAAATACAGATCCATGGGACCAAAAAGGAGTTAAGTAGCGTAGGTGGTTAATGGATTGATGAAGAGCCTCTCCACAAGCCCTCTGAAGAGATGATAGAAGCAGCTATAGGCAAGTGTCAAAGCTTTTCTCTCTTGACATTGTAGCTAATGGTGGAAGCTAGGGAGCACTCCAAGGCTAATCCATCATAATGACAGGTCAATATACACATTTGGTACACTGGGTAGATATGAGCTCCTATCAGATATAGAATACGTACCGTAGTGGCCCAAATATAAGATGATAATTTATTCTGGAAATTATATACATACAAGTGTTTGAATGGAGAATGTATCGGTGTAACATACAGAGAGTGATGCATTATGTGTTGTTTGTAGCATTATTGTTGCTAGGCTAGCGACTGTCTCTTAGAGTCAGTCAGCTCTAAAAGTTTTTTGTTAGCCTAGTTTAACCTTAGTTTCTGAAAGTTTGTGTGGCGTGTTATTCTGCCACAGAGGAAATAGATTAATAACGAGTAAAAACGAGTCCAAAGCAAGCAATCAAGCTGTTGAAGTGATGGCTTTATGTCGTTCAGACTTCAGAGGTGACAGCCATGACAGGACCGTTACTGGATGAGCCACAATGCTCAGGCAATAATCCAATACATGGTGCTCGAAGGGGTAGCTGTGTCACTGTTGAAGGCAGCAGTGACTTGAAAAGTTATGATATGAAGAAAAGAAGAATATCCTGTTTTCTCATGGGCTGTATCAATGAGGGATTTACAACCTTTTTTACCATTGAAGCCTTAATTGATGACCATCGTGAAAGCAAGTCACCCCTGTTTCTCACACTGAATCCACTGATACATTTTCTCATCAGTGTTCTTATTTATTTGACCAAGAATTCTGCTGCCTGTTTTATAACGTCTGACAGTGAACAAGCATGGCATGACAAGACAAGTTGGGACTCACATTTAATTCCTATTTTCTCACATGCTGTTAAGGGTTTTGCTAGACATTTATAATTTCACCCATCCTTTACTGATCCCAGTAAAGTGCTGATATTTCAACACCTCGTGAGGTCGGCTTGTTCACCATCTTAGCAGGAATTTGGTAGATGGTTAACAGTAGTTTGGTCTCTCTACATTAAGTGGAGAGAGTGCTGCAGTGTTTGCTTGGCGCAGTAAATGCCAGTTTGGGGAAGTGGTTAGCCTCTATCAAAAAAGGAGGAATATGGCCCCCTGGTATTTCCAGTGTTGTCTCATTTACATGTTATGTATTCTTAGCTGGCTTGCTAACGTTAGTCGTGGCCTACATTCAGGAATTACCTGGTTTAATTCAGAGTTGTGGGGTCTGTGAACCCCACAGCTTCACTGTAAGCACAGGACTGGGGCTAATGTAAACTAGCTTATTGTTAAACCACAATGTCTTATTTTCTATTACTAAATGTGGTAAATATAGAATATGTGATATGTGAGTATTAAGGCTTTGGAGAAGTTTAAAGGTACCTTGGAGTTGCACTGATTAATGAAAGTAATGTAGCAAGTAATTGATTACTTTTGCTATCGAGTAATGAGTAAAGTAAGGCAATTAGATATTCAATGAGTAGGCTAATGAGTAATTGATTACATTTTTCAAGCAACTTTCCAAACAGTGCTTATGAAAGCTGAAACCAGGAAGGGAATGCTGGTCTGATTATTGTGATTGTCCCCTTCTACTCCCTGTTCTGTGCACAAAAAGAAATATTTTGATCTGCCATGAGAAGCATCTCCTAAACAAGCTAAAACTGGTTCATTCACAGTGTTTCAGAACTTATTAAACTGGTTTGATTTTCTTTGTGCATAATGGATGATTAAATGGTACATTGTTATGGTGATCTCCCCAAGGCCTAAAAATCTTTATTTTCTCTTTTACCTTGCCCTGGTGCAGCCTTTACATTAATCTGACACATTCAATGTAGACTTGCTCTGTGTTAAAAGTGATATGGAAATGTTACTAGGTTCAGACTTGTTAGATTGATGTCTTGACCTTTACATAAAGTGATTTAGGTGCTCATTGAGACATGAGGCCAGCATGTAAAATCTCCATAACTTTTACAGTGGAGGTGCATGTTTAAAAGAGGCTGCAGTTTAAAAGGAACATGATGAACAAGGAGAATTAGCTATTTGCAGGTTTGTTGAAAAAGATGGTGAGTTGAGGAATAAATGAAGAAATCAATTGGAATTAAATTCAATTAAAAACAGTTAAGCCAAAAAAAGTCCTCCCCAAAAAAATCATGGGTGACTGGGATTGCTGCAGCAGGGGTGAGATATATATGTGTCATTCAGAGTGAGTAGTTAAGGCCATTTGCCCAGTGGTTAGAGTGCTCTATAGTGGTCGTGTGGATGGAGACCTCTCAACAGAGGGCTACAGTTTGGTAGATCTCAGACAGACATAATGGTCCAGGGCCCAGCCACTGCTCATTCCCTCCGCAGACCAGGGGGAGAAATGGGAGAGAGAGGCCTGGTAATGGGCCCTAATGTGAGGACGTATTTATTTCATCCACTGGCCCAAGTAATTGGCTGTCTTTCAGTGTGGCCGGGGTTAAAACGCCGAGTGATGGATGGCAGTTTTGACAGAGGTTAGCTGGCTTCCGCTTTCACTGCTATTCTTCTCTCTGAGAGATGGATCCTGTCACTGGCTTTGGTCGAGTGATCCACTTGAACCCCTTCATCCTGGACCTCCCAGACCCGACCGAACCTCAAGACCAATTCTAGCAAAATCACTAACTGAACATTAAAGAAAGCACAAGTTAAGGAAAACAAAAGAGTTATTAGCAATGACCAGAACCCACATATATACCCTGGACTGGTTTATAATGTCACATTGAAATTCCCTCATGTGGTACCAAAGTCACTATGGGAGTATGGGATAAATGGACATGTCAAACCTTTTAGCAACTAATCTTAATGAATGCAATGATGAGAGATGAATTTAGAGAGGGAAATACAAACTGAACCAATTAGGAAAGCCACTGCTATGCTGGCATGAGAATATTTTCCTGTCCATTAGTATAAATCTATTGTACAATAAACTCAACTAATTCCCTTGTCAATGGATCCAAGGAAAAAATTAGTGGTCTCTGCAGACGGTTCTGCTCAAGTTTCAGCCATCACTGTTCAGCCTCATATGTTCTATTAAGTCAAAACTAGAAGAGTGTTGACTGCAGAACAGATTCATTATGGATTTGATTGAGATACCATCTGACGAAGTGTTTTTAATTGAATATTTCATCCATTCTGAGCTGTGCCAAACCCACGAGGAGCTAAATGTGTATGAAGCAAATTTCCTTTGGCTTGAGGACAAACTGTACAAGTGATTCTGAGAACCATAAAAATAACTTTCATGAGGTTCCTGAAAAAGGACAGAATACGTAATACCAAGAAAACAAATGGAAAGGAGACTTATTTCACGACAAGCAGGTATCCTCCCCACCCCCACTACTGCCTGTTCCTAGATTTTGGCACAGTCTCTGACCTGGCAGGTGGACCCAACCTTTACCGTAGAAGGGGTGGGACTGGCAAGTTATGTTACAACTGGGGAGACGAGTTCTTTCACAGCTGCCAGGCCACCTATCCCTTCCAGCTAAATAAATGCTGTTTAATGCATTCCATAAATCTAATCAAACAAGCCCCTCTCTCTCATTACTCCGTCCGATTCAGCAGCGCTCCCTCATGCCATGCACGGCATGCCATGCCAGGACAGCTGAAAAATCAGGACCTGGAACCAAAAACAATGAAGAGGACTTTTAAAACCAGACATGGACAGAGTGCATGTTTAGCTTTTTTGCTCTGAGGAGACTTGAAGAATTATGTTCTCTGTTATCCTTCAGTTGATCCCTTGATTATAGTCATACAGGTTATGCTGAAATTCTTAAGCAAGCTGGGAAAGGGGCTTTGAGCATGCAAAACATACTGCTTTATGGGAATGAATCAACCATGTGACAGCTTTTAAATTCCTCAGAGTCTCCCAAACAAATGTTACTCCTGATGGTCAGAGAGGAAGTCTTTGCCGCATCCAAAAGTAAATCAAATGCATATTTATGTCTTTATTTTGTGTGTCTCACACTCTTTTTATTTTTTTCCCTCCCCTTCCTTCTCTGAAGCAGAGCCTAGATGGAGAACTTTCCCTGCTTCAGCGGACTAGGCCGTAGGGATATTAGTCGAGACAGGCAATAGTGTTGATTACTCATTGGCCATTAGATTGCTTTCACTGCAGTGGCTAAGCCTCCTGCATCATGAGATCGCTTGGCTGAGTGCAAGATTAGAGAGCGTGCTTTGCTCAAATCCCCCCCTGCCCCCCTCCACCCACTGACCCGCCACCCCTTCACCCCTCCAAGCCACCCTTCCCTCTCCTTTCCCCCCACCCCGAAAAAAAGTTCATCTGGCTCCCCTCAGGTCAGCGAGGCAGTGCAGCAGCAAGACAGGTTGACTAGCTGTGCAGTCCTTATTACCTCATTTCCTGTGACCACGGTTTTACCCCCTTCTCTTTTTCTAGTGCAGGAACATGTTTTATGATGGTTATACATAGTTAATGGTCCCTATGACTTAATTGTTTTTAGGGTCAATTTGGAGTGACAAATTCAACTGAACCCAATTGTTTTGTTGGCTCCTTGGACCGCGTTTGGCAAGCGAGGAGGGAGCGGGTTCTGTTTATGATTTTAGCAAGTCCTGTCATACACACAATCACACATACAAAACACAGAGAAAACTCCCCATATGTATAAAACACATGGATAAACATTCTGCCACACATACTTGTACTTATGACACCCATGTGGACAGAATGAAGGATGGTAAGAACTAAACGTTAAATAAAAGTACTGTGACCTGTTTCAAACTGAGTTTTATCCCTCTGTTTCTCATGTTGGCTTCTTGAGCTCTGACGGGATTCAGAAAAAACAACAAAAGATTTCCTTCTCAAAACAGAACAGGAGAGGAAAAATCACATGCGACACTTCACGTCCAAAAGTTCTCTCACAGTCACTTGGCAAAGTGAACCCAAAACGTACTATAAGGGTTTATGGCTTTGAGCCTCCTCTTCAAAATAAGCTTGGACTTGAAAGGTGGCAAAGCAAAGGCAGGGAGAGGCATAGCAGTGCAGCTTAAAGCTCATTACCCTCTCTCCCCGGCACCTTGCTGAGTTGAAAAGGCTTGGCTGCCTCTCGCAGACACATCCACCGGCCGCTAATCAGGTCAACAGCGGAATTAACCAATCTTTTAGATTTGGTCACTGATGCTTGCAGGTTGTAAAAATACTTGCTTTTGAGTGTCATTGTGGTTTACTGTGATATAGTTCTTGTCTGTCATTTAGAACAAAGAGGGATAGTTTGAGAGAGTTAAAAGACAACGCTGAACTTCAGGGTTTGCAGGGACAAGGACACATGAAAGCTCAAGTAATGAATCTGATAGACAGTTCAGTAGTGTAGACTGACTTGAACAGTACAGTACAATACTTGTACTTTACTGAAGTATTTCTATTTGATGCTACTTTATGTTACTATATTTGCCTCTGCACTACATTTCAGAGGCACTTTTTGTCACCTACATCTATTTGACAACTTATATAGAGAAGGATTTTATACACACACATTAGATCATCTTATAAATATGATGTATTCATATACATTAAACTACATTAAACAGTATATAAAGTAGCGCAAAACAGTTCCACCTTGACCAGCTGCACCATTGCTGTTTACACTATGTTAATGGATCAGTATCAGAGTGTTAAAGTATCTGTACATGTAACACTCTGAAGGGGGCAGTTCTGCGTGATGAGTGCTTTTATTTCTGGTACTTAAAGCAGCAATAATTTATTTATTTATTTGGCCACTTTGGGGCCAGTTTACTGACTTATTAACCACTTTATCTTCCACTGTGTTTACCCACTAGTTGCTAATTTTGTCTGCTGTTTGGCGCTGGACAGGTACCATACAGTGAGTTTGACAGAGTTTTTTTGAAAACAACTGCCTACTTTGACTGGAATTAACACGGGCAAGAGCAGTGAGATTGAATCAAACGTTGCAGGCCTTACAACCAAAACAAGAAGCTGAAAGATGCTAAAATGCTCCATGATTATTTTCCTTGGATTTGTCACTACAGATGATCCTTTTCACATTGCATATAATTTGATCTATTATTGATATAAAAACATTGACTAGTGCAGCTTTAAGTAACTTTTGTTGATAATACATATGTACTTTTACAGTATTTTTGTAAAATGTGGTATTGCTACTTTTACTTAGGTAAATTATTCTTTTATTCTAATTATTCTTTCATCACTGTAGCTCTGATATTTGTCTTAGGTTGCGTGATATTGGTGAAAAATAACTAATTATATTGGGCGTTTGGATTCTGCATTTGTCGGCCTACATGTCACTGCATTTGAAATTGATCTCTGCTTACCGCTGTATCTCGTAGCACACACACACACACACCTACATCGGGGCAGCTGGTGTGCACTAGCCAGCCTCTCTGACACAGACAGTCAGACAGCACATTGTCCTTGTTGAGAGGTACATCAATCTCTCTCATGCAACACAACACTAAAGCCAGGCCATAAAACTGCTAAAACACAGAGTGGCATGTGTGCGTTTTCCCCAGAGGAATTTTTACTGAGTTTTCCTTCTGAAAGACCACATCCCTGCCTTCAGCCTTTTTTTCTTGTCACCTCTTTAACACACACTTTTCTTCCCAACACACACATCTATGGACACACGTCACCTGTCAGAATGTAATGTGCTGAGTTCCACTGGAGGTCTTATCAAGTCTTTTTGCAATGTGACAAAATGGCACTGGGAAATATTGAGGTTGAAATATGAGGTCACCAATGTCTGATAGTTTCTACAGAAAATTTTATTGATCTCCCATAAGGGACAGATGTAAATCTGACTGTGGAGAACCTCTGCTCTGCTGCCCCACACCCTAACTCTCTGTGCTGTTTCACCCCTGCAGTCATGCGGCCTCAGGGAGTCAAGGGGAGAGATCATGGAGGACGATGGGAGGGTGAGGGTTGGGGTGGGGGGTGTTGTAGCAGTGGCAGAGACCTGTGCTGTTGAACTGTGGGAATGTGGGATATGCTTCCTGACATCTCTGTGTGGATTACAGCTCATGAGCCGTCACTCCCAGTTGGCCCGGCTCTACATCACCGTCCACCTGGACCTATCAGGGAGCGGACCTGGTCTGGCTTGGCTGGGTCTGGTCTGGACCCTCAACACAACTGGAGCAAGAAGAGAAGGGGGACGGGGGGATGAAGTGAGTAAAAAGGAAGCTTCTAGATGGAAAACATGGGTGTACATGTGCAAGCTCAGTCCAGACAGATGAGGTGATAGAGAAGGTACAGGAGCAGTGAGCAACGGGGTTACAAAGGAGAGGTGAGAGAGGTCTAAAGGGAAAACAGGATAATCTTTTTAAGATTTATGGACCCTTCATGTAAGCCAAATGGGTCAAAAATAAAAAAAATCATCAATAAAAATACATATTTTTTGTTAATTCAAACACTTAAAGTGATGTTTTTGTTTCTGTGGTTTTCAGAGCTGTGTAAAAATAGAAATACGACTGAGTGAGATATTAACCAAGCCTGTTGCAGATTACTGCCAGGGGCGCAAAATCTTCAATTTAGCGCGGTACTAAAAAATAGCATAAACTGCAGCTAAATAAGAGCTGATGCCAGACTGTTTTAATGCATTGTGCATGTCTGGACAGCAACGGAGTCCAAGAGAAAGTGTTTCAGCTGCTGAACTTTAAATATTGGACTCTTTCAGAACTGCAAGCACATATTTGTCCTGCAAGAGGAAGGTTATATGTGAGGAAATATTTTTACATAGTTACATAGCTTGATATCATCATCCTAACAAAAAGATCAGTGCTTGCATGTTATGTTAGAGTTGTGAAAAATCAATGAGGATTTATGGTAAAACGTTTAAACTCCAACAGTTAACAGGCTAATACTGGTTGCTTCTATCATATCGCATTAGACTGGAGCTTCAGTGAGCCATTGAAAGTTAGGAAACATAAACAAGAGGCAGCTGCAGGAAACAAAAAGGTAAAGTTATGGAAAAAATAACAGGTTGTTGCATTGCTGCTTTCTTGTCTTTTGTTTTGGTGCTGAGCAGGAAGCTTTTGTAATGGAACTTTTAATTTGCATTTCTCTCTTTTTCCATTTCCACTCAGCTAGTATCTCATCCTCTGTCCAATAAAACAGTGCCACAAAATTTACACGTGCTTTTCTTAGATGTTAAATTTTAGAGGTAAGTATCGCTGCCCCAGTGGTCAGTGTGTGGTGATAAATCAGATGCAGCAGCTATTTGCATGAATTGCCATTCCCTCTACCATTTTTTGTACGTCTGAAGAGGAATGCCTGAAAATACATATTGGATGAGATCAAATATGGAGTTTTGAGCTTTGCTGCATTCTTTCCATTTTACCAACGCAAAACTTTGCTGCAGTCCTTTAGTAAATAAGGACAAATTTGACTGTGTAATACCTAAAAAAGGGTTGTAAATCCTAAGTAAATGTTCCCTTGAGAGTAGCCATGTTAGCAGCTCTGTGAGGCTATTATATTGACAATGCTAACATGCTGGTGTTTAGCAGGTATAATGTTTATCATGTTCACCATCTTAGTTTAGCATGTTGCCATGGTAACATTTGTTACTTAGGACTACAAAGTAAGAATCTGATGATGGTGCTAGAGGAAATATCAGGACATCACCAAAATTATTCCAGTTCATCCTGAGGGCAACATGAATGTCTGTACTAAGTTTTGAGGTATATAGCCACACATCCTGTAGGTTTAGCTAATGATGCTGATTATTCTCACAGCTCAAGTGTTTGGATGAGCTGTACTAGACACTGTATTACACATGTACATTCTCTGAGGGGACAAACAGGACATCACAGGTGAGAATTAAGCTCTCATGAGGGTGAAGCACAGCCATTACATGACGTACGATTCATCATCCACTAACTCCACTCAGTCTGAAGCCATAAATAAAAGACAGTCTGGATTCTGACATCATGACTCACTCCTTCTTTGTCTGTTTTATATAGGGGATATAAGGTCACAGAAATAGTCAGATAGATAAAACACGTATGAGACAACAGTTTGGAGTGGGATAGACTGTAATAGAGATCACTTGTACATTTATGTCTTAAAAAACAGAGAGAAAGAGAGATATCACAGTTAAGAGATGCCTCATCCCAGAGAATAACCCTCACCCAGTGAGTTCATTCCTCGAATTCCAATGAGAAGCAAGAGCGAGTTTCACCAGTGGCTCATTTGGCATGATTGACATTATTTGCTACCATTAGCCACTAGTATGCGGTTGCCCTCTGACCTCCGAGCAACCATGTTGTTTGAAACAACTTTAAGTAGTACGGTTTAATCTGCATGGGAAAAAAAGCTTGTGGAACCCGCCTGTCCAGGGCCTCTCAGATCAATCATCAATTAGAGGTGAGATAATAACGGTCGTATCTCCAGGGTCAATGATCGTATACTCTCCTCCCTGCCCGGCCTGGCTTAGCCAACTCCCTCCTACTCCATCACCACAGCCAAAATAACGACTGCGAAGGTTATAGATGCAGGTGTAGTGAGCTGTGTGTTTCTTTAACCACAGCGGTTTGACGTTAAGAAAAGCAGAAACACTCTCTTTTCCTCTGAACGACAGACAGACGTTTCAGCCAAGAAGTTCCTGCCTTTGCCTCATCTGACTGACGTAAGTGTGAATCAAGCAGCGCAACACAGAGGCAATGCACAGCAGGCTTACACTATGAGCTGCACGCAGGAGCATTTTGATTGACAATTTGATACTGGAGTTGAAAGCTTGTTTACCATCTACTGTGCACGGTCTGTGGCAGTGCTGAGATATTTATTCTCAATAAAAGAGCCTACAGTAAGGGAGTGGTATTTCAGTGAAATGAAGGATACTCCAATGACCGTGACGGATTTACTCAGCCACACAGTTAGAAAGTTTCAGTTTCAGAAAAGATTTATTTTATATTTTGGGACTTGTGGTATTTTGTAAGCGGAATAAAATGCATGATACAGGTTTTGACTACCTTTACAGCATTGCCTCCAACAGTAATTCAGTGTTTTAGGTGAAACATGCAGAGCGACCTTGTCTATGGTCTGCCTCCCTGTTGTAACAAAACGCCGTTACAGAAACGTGGTCACAGAGTGGCCAGTGTATGTCCATGTTAAAGGGGGCAGCAGTGTAAAAATGAAGAACACCTGAGGTATATTAAGTTTGCAACAGGCTGAACTGTGACCCTCCCGTATAGAGCAGCTGGTGTGAAACAAGGGTTAACAACATCTACACCCCCACTTACTTCGCCTGCATCCCCCCCCCCCCACCCCCAACTCTCAAAAAGCCCACTCTTTACCCCCTCCTAAAAGAAGACTGTAGAAGTGCTAAGGGGCTGCAGCCCACATGAGGCGAGGAAAACTAGGAGGGGGCACATGGGATCAGGGGATGTTCCTGGTTGAAGACAAACAATAGCTACATGTTCAGTGCTACAATGTAATCAGTGAAAATGCAATTAGAGGTGATTTCTCACAATATACATGTGTTTTAACTCCGGGAGAAACCATCCAGGTGAATGTTTCTGGTGGGAAGACTTCCTCTGACATGTGATATCGATTTGCTCTTGTCTGTCAGTAAGTGAGTCATTGTTTAACTTCCTCTCCAACACCCAAAGCTGTCATCTCTCTACACGGAATGAGGAATGTTTGGATGTTGAAGGTTGGGAGCTCTACTGTTGGTTATAATCCTCCTCACTGTGTTGGATGTTGGATTTATACACGTATCACACTGCTGACAGCTCAAAGCTACACTGCATATGATGGTTTTGTTGCGGTCATAAATTTCAACTATTTACTAGCATATTTTCAAATGTCCAGTGCTATTAGAGCATTTTGGCAGTGAAGTGGTCATGAATTACAGTGTACACATATTCCTAATATTGTGTTTCTGTATGGCATAAAGCCAGTTAGGATCAGATCTCTAGTATAAACAGATTTCAACATTTACCATGACAATAGTTACTGGCATTACAAACAGCACTGTCCCACTAAGCAAATCACTAACAAATATTGTACCTTTGTGATATCTGTCTTGAAAAAATGTCGAAGGCAAAATAAATAATTATTAAGTGCATAAGTTACAGTAAATGCATAATAAACCATATTTTACAGGTGTTTGAGATACTGTAAACCAATGCAGTGACCTATTTTGCAAGTTTAATTTGAAAATCTGAAATATCATTTGTAGGCTTGAGTTGGACTGGGTCCAAATTATACTCAGTCTATTTGGGTTGGGTAGGGCCACATTTTACAAGTATGGATCTCACATCTGTGTGTCAATATGTTGAGTGAACCTGGATCAGGTGCATGGATCAGAATGTAGTGGCCAAGTGGGTTTTCCATTTGGTCCGTTTTGGATCAGGTACGTTTTTTAGATTTTGTGTGGCAGGATTCCCTAAAATCAGTGCGGTCTTAAAAAATACCAGAACACATTGATGAGCTACATCAATGTGATCAGCAGCACATGTGAGATCACATGTGACAGTCAAATGAATTAAGTAACAAAGGGAGACAGTTCTCACCGCGATTTCATCAAACAAACATCAACCATTCACTTCAGTGAGTAGATAACTTCCAGTTACACTCACTCCACCATAAGAAAAGCCAAAGTGAAGCCTGAGGCTGTTTATGTCATGCTCAACATGTTCCTTTGTTGGGGAATCAACACTTTTTCTCATAAGCACTGCAATTTAGGATGCGTCTTTATGCACCGTGGACTTACGGTAGCCTGATAATTGTTTAAACCTGTTTTTTCTCCAGAGAGCCGTTGCCTTCTAGTGTGTGTGAGTTTCTGTGTACTATAAGGAGGTTAATAAAAAATAACATTTCCTTACTTCAGGGAACATTCCCCGTCTAATAGGCCTTTTCCATACACATGTGCTGGCTTGACTTGACTCGGTCTGACTTGGTGCGTCAGCCCAGCACGGCAGGGATTTGCATCTCCATTACAACAGGGCTACCCACTTAAAGGTGTATCTTTAACTGATGACGCACTTGTCTTGAGTCAAAAAGCAGCGGGTTGTGTACATCATGGTTGTGACTAGTGGTCGGTCGCGGCTGTAAAATGGTGGATAAAGACATTTCATTTCCTATAAATTCTTCATAATAAAAGCCTTCCGTTAGTTTGTCAGTGGAAAGCTTTTAACTTGAAGCAGCAGCAGGAAATGTTTTCATCAGCAGTAACTTAATGTGGCTGAACACGATCAGGAAACAGTAAAATAAAGCAGATATCTGAAAGTACAAACGGGACACAGGAGAGAAACTAAACTTCAAACCACAGGGATTCAGTTAGAGGCTACAAAAGTACTGAGAGCTGAACACATAGGCTTTTAAAAATATCTTTCTCTCTGGTCTCCAGGACAGACATGAGTTGAGTCTTACAACACACATTTGTTTGAGGGGGAAAAGGGGGGTTGTCACAGGTTGGCCATGGTCGGCAAGATGTCACTGCAACCCGCTTGGAGGCAGTTTGGGTGCGCTTTGGTCCATCTCGGGTGCGACTTGGCACAACTCTGCACAGTAAAACTAGTAATGGAAACACAAATCGACGCGGCATGGTTTGACACAGCCAAAAGCGCCCATGGAAAAACCCTATAAGAAAGTGTTAATAAGAGCACTTAAAACCTGAAGAGCATTTCCCAAATGATACTAGGCAATAGTTCAACATTCAACAGATCTTGCACAATAGTGTAACCCTTTGTGGTTCCTTTGTCTTTGATGCTTAAGAATGCCTGACACACCAAAAGTGTGTCAAAAATGGCTTTAGGAAGATACAGCTGATTGCTCTGAATCAAATTATGTTCCTAAGCATAATCATGACACAGAACAGTCATAGGCTGACATGAAGAGTTGTATACAGTAGTGGGTATTTGCTGTGAACACGTGTCCTGCTTCAGACCTGTTTGTCTCCTCTCTCTGCGGTGCCATATGCTGCACTGATGTGTTCTTCCATATGGAACCACTTGGCTAAGCAAACAGAGAGGAGGCTGGATCACCACAGTGGGAAGGGAACCATCCCTCTGAGTAACAATAATGAAAAATAGGCTAACCATACGTCAGCTATCTCACATTTACAGCAGTCTCTATCCCTCAAAACCTCCTTCCTTTCCTCCCCAACCAACCCTCCTCTGGAAATCTTCCTCTCTTTCTGCTCCCTACCTGCCATAATCCATAACAGGTTCACAACAAGTGCACTTATCTATCAGGGTTGGACTTTTATGGGTTTTTTGAACTATTGCTGCTATTTAGCAATGAACATTTTATACATTTCTTTTGTTATTGATTTTGTTTAATCTGAGTATCACATATTTTGCCAGAGAATTAATTTTGGCTGGCTATGAAAGCCTTGAAACAGAAAATAAAACGTTAATGGATAAATGATCGAATCAAATTGTCACATTTGATTGCTGAGGAAATAATAATGACCCATATAGCCAACAATAAATATACTGATGATTAAAACATCCTAACCAGGTGCCCAGACAACCTAAGCTGGCTCCTTTCAATGTGAAGGAGCAGCAGCTCTACTCCAAGTTCCCCCCAGATGTACAAGCGACTCACCCTATCTCTATGGCTCAGCCCAGACACTCTCTGGAGGAAACTCAATTTGGCCGCTTGTATCTGTGATCTCATTCTTTCAGTCACTGCCCAAAATTTGTGACCATAGGTAAGTGTAAAGATGTAGACTGACTGTTAAATAGAGAGCTTTGCTCTTTCTTCATCACAACAGTCCGGTACATCGCCACATTACTCAGATTTGGAGGTGCTGACTCTCATCCCAATTGCTTCACATTTGGCTGCAAACCAAATGTGTGCTCCTGCAGTGTGTTGAAGCCAACAGAACCACATAATCTGCAAAATGCAGAGAAGCAATCCTGAGGTCTCTTGAGATTCTGTCCATGAAAATCACAGAACAAGTAATAAGGGATAACCCTGGCGAAGCCCAACACCCACTGAGAACAAGTCTGACTCACTGCCGAGAATGTGGACACAGCTCTCACTGTGGTTATGTAAGAACCAAATGGCTCACAGCAATGACCCTGGTACCCCATACTCCCACAGCACCGACCACAAAGTGCCCCGAGGGACACGGCTGTAAGCCTTCTCCTGGTCCACAAAGCACATATAGACTAGATGTGTGAACTCCCATGATCCCTCAAGTATCCTTGCAAGGGTGATGAGCTGGCCCTCTGCTCCACAGCCAGTGTGGATTCCGCAATGTTCCTCCTGAAACCCAAGGCTCAACAATTGGTTAGAGTCTCCTTTCCAGCACCCTGACATAAGCTTTCCCCAGAGGGCTAGGTAGTGTGATCTGCCAGTCCACAGGCACTGTCCGCAATCTCCATGCGACACTTCAGAGGCATGCCAGCCATGACAGCCCAACAATGTCCAGACTCTTCAGCATCTCAGGGCAAATCTCATCCACAACTGGAGCCTTGGCACTGAGGAGCTTTTTGACTACTACCTCTGCCAGTGATATGAGTAAGGCTTCCCCAAAGTTGTCCAACTCTGCCTCCTCCATAGAGGGCATGATGGTCAGGTTTAGGAGATCCTCAAAGTGTTCTTTCCACTGCCCAACAATGTCCCCATTCAAGGTCAGCAGTTCTCCACTCCTGCTGAAACAGCCTGGGCTAAGCCCTGCTTCCTCTTCCTGAGTCGTCTGATGGTTTGCCAGAACTTCTTTGAGGCCAACTGAAAGCCCTTCAACATGCCCTCCTTGAACTCCTCCCACCTTAGCTGCTGCCCTTTTGGCCCTTTGGTACCCATCTGCTGCTTCGGGAGACCCCTGGGACAGCCAGACCTGAAAAGCCTCCTTTTTCAGCTTGACGGCTTCCTTCATCACTGGTGTCCACCAGCAGGTTCTCGAGTTGCCACCCCGACAGACACTGATGACCTTCCAGCCACAACTCTGAGCAGCCACCTCCACAACTAAGGTCCTGAACATGGCCCACTCGGATTCCATGTCCTCAACGTCCACTGTGATGCGGGAGAAATTCCTCTGAATGTTGGAGTTTAAGACCTCATGTACAGGGGCTTCCACCAAATGCTCCCTGTCTACCCTCACATTTCGTTTTTGTCTCCCAGGTCTGTCCAGCAGCCTCCCCTGCCACCTGATCCAACTCACCAACAAGTGGTGATCAGTTGGCAGCTCTTCTCCTCTCTTTACCTGAGTGTCCAAGACATGCAGCCACAGATCTGATGACACAACTATAAAGTCGATCATTGATCTTTGGCCTAAGGTGTTCTGGTACCAGGTACACTTATGAACAACCTTATGCTTGAATATGGTGTTTGTTATGGCCAATCCATGGCCAGCACAAAAGTCCAATAACAATGCACCACTCAGGTTCAGATTAGGCAGGCCATTCCTCCCACTCATCCCCTCCAGGTTTCTCCATCATTGTTCACATGAGCACTGAAGTCCCCCAGCAGAGCTATGGACTCGCCATGCTCGCCACCACCAAGAGACTCCAAGAAGGCCAGATACTCCTAACTGCTGTTGGACGCATATGCACAAACAACAGTCAGAGTCTTCCTCCCAGCAACACGTAGTCACAAGGAGGCGCCCCTCTCATTCCACGGGGAGAACGCCAACACTGCTGCGCTCAGCCAGGGACTCATGAGTATCCCCACACCGGCCTAGCACCTCTCACCCTAGGCAACTTCAGAAGAGTCCAGTCCCTCTCCAGGAGTTTGGTTCCAGAGTTGGTGCTGTGAATAGAGACAAGCTCAACTATATCTAGTTGGTACTGCTCCACTTCTCGCACTAGCTCTGGCTCCTTCTCAACCAGGGAGGTGACATTCCACGTCCCTAGAACCAGTTTATGATACCTGGGATCAGCACGTCCAGGGCCCGGCCTCTGTCTGCTGCCCATTTGACAATGCACCCAACCCCAGTCTTTATCCCTGCAGGTAGTGGGCCCACAGGGCAGCGACTCCATGTTATTTCTTCGTGCTGTCAGGCCTGGCAACCAGACACTCGCAAGCTCCCCTCCCAGGTCTGGCTCCAGGAAACTGCCCCAGTCTCCCTCTTCCAGGCGAGGTTGCCACACGCCTGAAACGGTGCTTCACTGAGCTCTATGAATTGTTCTTGGTCTGGACCCTCACCTGGGACCAATTTGCCTTGGGAGACCCTACCAGGGGCTATTAGCCCCGACAACACAGCTCTCAGGGTCACAGGGACACTCAAACCTCTCCACCATGATAAGGTGACGATTCTCAGATGAGGACACAGATACATGTGTTAATTTTGCATTATGTGTTGATTTGATTAATAGTTAAATAAAGGCATTGTTAAAAAGGCAAATGTTATTGTCACTGACAGGTCAAATTGTTTCATTTCCAAAATATCTTTTTTATTATCTTACAGTTATTTATGATGCTATGTTATATTATATTATATTATATTATATTATATTATATTATATTATATTATATTATATTATATTATTCATTAACTTTTCTGGAGTATTCAACTGCATCTCATATATTACTATTAGGCAGTGTGCTAAGTTACTTTCAAAATATAATGAATTACACATAAATTACTAATTGAAAAAGTAATTACATTATTGATTATATCCTTTTCATTACTCAGCCCAGCTCCCTTAAGAGTGCTTTTAAACATCACATTTTCTGTAATACTTGTGGAAACATGATTTTGAGGTATTTACTGAATTTAAAACAGAAAACAAGCTGACCCCTGAAACTCTTGAAGTAACAGAGTATTACTGGGATTAATAACTGCAATATAGTGTAATAACTGAATTTCAAATTGTAATTCATTACAGTACTTCATAGTAACAAAGTAATCACATAGCTGCAATGCATTACTAAGTAATGTGGTACTGCCCAGCACTGCTAGTAAGTTGGCTTGTAAGTGGACCTTGAGTTAAAATCACTGTACTACTACTGCTACTACTCAAACTACAGTTTCCCTGGTCAAGAATTAACTTTAATTCTGAATAATATAAGCTGTTGGCCTTTGCCTGCCAAAGCAAAACATATGCCTGTTACAAAAATTATTCATATGAACATACCACAACCAACGACGTGGTTATGGTTAGGGAAGGATCATAATCGTGGCTTAAAGAAACCCAACAATGACTTTTAGGAGATGGGAGTCTAACAGCAGTGTCTGGTGTCAAAAGCAGACACTTTGTACACTCAATGGTCCACCCCAACCTCCAACCAGATTTTGCAGTGGTGTTAAAGCATCATACCAATTCCATCTTTGCTTTTGAGAGGACAGTCATTATTTGCATGATCACAAAATGTTGCTTGTCAGGAAAATAATGTATAAACATGTATGTTTTTTCACAAATTTGAACAATCCTGAACTTCTGCTGTCATTATTTGGTGAGTGCCATCTCATTTTTGCCCAGTGTGAGTTTTTTAAAGGGGTGCATAAACCCAAAGGTCAACGATTTTCCTTCACTCTGCACAGGAACATGTAATCTTCAACTGCTGTTAAAACCTAAAAATCCCCAGAATCACAGCTTTGATATTTCCACATGACAATACACAGACGCATACACTAGCTGTATCATAATGTCTGAAATGTCTACCTATCAAATGATAATACAGTAAAACAAACTCAATTCCCTGTGGCAGCAGCTCTTTGATCAGAGGATTGGCTGCTTTCAGGCCCTGATGACATACTTCTCTCTCAGTCTGGCCCAAGGTCCCCTAGGGTGAAAATGAGACGGCTTCATATCAAGACACACACCACTGCACTCTTAGCCATAGGTCCCCCTATCCGCCTATATTACAAAATATGATTTATAGCCCCTAAATACAGCCATGAGGTGCTTTAATAAGACAGGGAGCTTATAAAGAAGGACATGTGATTAAGAGCAGATCCCTGATCCTCTTGGGTCAACAAGGAGCATATAATATGGTTGGGTGGGAGGGGGAGTTGGAGGGGGGGGTGTTATGGGACAGATGTACAGATGTCTTTAAGGTAAGGCCATTGGATATTATGGGCTGTCGGACACAATCCAGCCAGTGCTGGAGTCCTGCAATGATCCTCCTCTGTGGGAGAAGATATTACAAAACAGAGAAGGAATTCTCCTTTGTCATCTCTGTTGTACAATTAAATTGGTAGTATTTATCTCCCGCTGTAATGAACAGAGACATAGAATAATGTGCAGGGTCAGGGATTTCAACTAGACCACTGAGAAATAACTAAAGCATCTCTGTGCGGCCCCTCCTGACCGAGCTGTTTAGAAACCGAGGCTGCGTTAACTCTTCAACAATTACAAACGCTCCATGTGATATGATCCAGGCTGCACTTGCACTAATTGTGGTATTTTAGTCAAAGGGTGGGGTCTCTGGGATCCTCTGTAAGGCTAGAAACACACACACACACACACACACACTAATGCCTCTATCCCTCCCTCTGCTCTGTACCTACAGGGAACAGGGTCGAGCTCTGGCTTCAGTTACGTGACAGAGGAGTCTGGTGGTCACAAAGCCAGACTGAGAGTAAAGACAGTGTCCAATCCGTGACAGTATCCAACAGATAAGAGTGCAAAGAGGGGAATGTGCTCGATTTGTGCCAACCAGTGCCAAATTTAAGAAAAAGGCTGTTAAAGTATGCTGTTAGCTTACTATAGCAGGCTGGAATAGAATCTGTTAGGCCTGCAGCACCTCCAGAGGGACTGTCCTCTTCATACCCACGCAACACTTCACAAACTTACACTGAGTAAAGAAAGATAGTGACATTCTCATTTAGGTTTGAAGTTTTATTACAAGAGAGTAACTGACATTTTGACTTAACTTATGGTACATGTTTAATGTAATGATGATGATAAGGAATGATAAATGTCATCATTTTTTATATCTATGACTGCAAAAATACATTACATCCTTTTTTATGGAGGACCACAGGTGTCATGTAAATATTTTTTTAATTGTTTTTAACATTTTATGAACTGATTCTAATTGGAGAATAAAAAGATTTTTACACATTAAGTAATTAATCAATCAATCATAAATGAAGTATTTAATTAATTATTATATTATATTATTAATATTATATATGCTATTTAAAATAGCAATAGCAATAGCACCAGTCTTGACAGTGGAGTCATTACACCACCCAAAGTCCTCCTGAGGTTCACCACCTGCAGCAGAAGATGTCTGAGAAGAGGTGGTGTTCAAAATACAAGCACAGCACCATCCAGGAGGCATGTATGGAGAGAGACAGCAACTTCTGCCTTGAGCTTATTTATGAAGAAATTAACTGAGGCAAGGTCACAACTATTTCCCACTGATGCAGATGCAAATGTTTGTGACTGTCAGTTAGACTTTGTGCTGTGAACACTGAGCAACAAGTCTGTCAAATACCTAGAGAAGACACAGGTTAAGGTATCCCTCACTGGGCTTGTTAAACACTTGTTAAAGCAGGTTGTCCAGTAATGGCAAGTAGGAGACTTTTCTTTAGCAGCTACACAGAGGAGCTCCACTGCATATATAGCTCTCAGACTGTTGGAGTGCTGAAACATATTTCCACCAGATTTTCAGGTTCGTCTAGACAGAAAATGGATAAATATATTAATACTTTAGCTAACTACAACATGTGTACCCACATTCATTACTTTGTGACAATACACTAGTGAGCAAAAGTAAATTGCTAAGCCTTCTGGCTGTACCAGCTACTAACAGACCACAACATATGCTAAATGCCTTGATTGCCAACAACAAGAAAAACATGCAGGCCCTACCTGAACCCTGGCTAGCTCGACTAACTTTCCGCAGTTCATTCCCCACAGTGATATTCGCTTGACTGCAGTCCACTGCGCTCCTCTTCTCGTCTCAACAACTGTGCATTTGAGCTCATCGTTGGTTTCAGGTCATTTAGATTAACAAATAGACAGACAGCAACTAAACGAAAATACTTACAGGGTGTGGGTTATCATCAGTGTCCATCACTGTCTCCACTTTAGCACTCTCCCCTGGCATCTGCCCATAGATGTATTAAGGTGGATACCTCGTTCAAAGATGGCACCCATTCATTCCTATGAAAGTTGCTCAGTGGTGCATGAAGCCACTAGAGTCCTTCTCCAGACAAGTCGGTTCAGAGCATGCACGTCACAGACTTCCGCTGGCTGAGCCAGCTGACTTCCAGTTGGCTCCTCTGCTCACTTGAATTGGGATAAAATGATTTAATCATGC
This sequence comes from Thunnus maccoyii, assembly GCF_910596095.1. NCBI lineage: Eukaryota > Metazoa > Chordata > Actinopteri > Scombriformes > Scombridae > Thunnus > Thunnus maccoyii. The sequence continues at coordinate 27,076,979 of NC_056542.1, forward strand.
AACTCTTTTTGACTTTCCAAATGTTATTGGACCGAATGGATCACATTCTGATAATAAAACAAATCATTTTGCGGGGATTGTGACACTCAATACAAAAATGTATTCACAATTTTACAGCTGATCTTTTTCCAGCAATCATGCATAGAAAATGCTTTTTGGGCAAGTGTGCATCTCGTTAGGGACCTGGAAGTTGTAATCACACCATTTGGCCACTGTCAAAGTAGCTTCACAGCCAAGAAAGGTCTATCTGCAGTCTTGCAGACCTACACACACTGACTTTAATAAATTACACGCCCACTTTACTACACAACCCCCTCGCCCCACTTGATGTTGTCACCATAACGGCATGTTACACGACACACACCCCTCACCCCTAACCCTAACCCTAACCATCTCACTGTCATGCCTAAACCTAACCAAGTGGGTGTGTCATATAGTAAAGTGGGTGTGCCGTGTAGATACTGCCAGTCCACAGATAGATTACATAAGACCCACCCTCTTGAAGCCTGGCAACCTATGAAAATTGACAAATGACAACTTGTGACCGTGTTTGACAGGGCAAGAAACTCAAGCAGTCAGATGATGATACAAAAACAAAACTCTAGATTAGCAAAGGCGAATGATGAAAATATATCCATAACTGTGTAAACATACATGACAGTTTACAGACTAACTTCTAAAATAACAGACAGAAAAGGTGTAGTTTGCATGCTTCATCAGTGCATTAAAGATGTAGTCCATATTCTTTTGACATAAGGTGGTATGAAATACTTACTGCCAGTAATATTGATGCATGTACTTTAGATCAGTCTATGGACATTGCAAACAGAGATATCTCAGCTGTACAGCAAGTTGTTACTCTTTCAAAATATGAGTAAATGTATTCTACAATAGTTTCTTTAGATGGTTCTCTTTTTTTGTCCTTTTAGAAAAGTTGCCTTTAATAACTAGGTATTGATTAAATCACAACCTCACAAGACAGTAAAAAGATTAGTAGTTTAATGTGAAAATGTTATTATCAGGGAACAAAAAATGTAAATGCTTTTGGTTAGCTGCTCTTTTGCCCTGGATTCAGTTGGGTCTCAGACTGTCCCTGCTGCTCAGTTGAGGAGCTGGGGAAGCCATTAGCACAAGAGAGACTTTAACAGAGATGTCCCTACAGCTCTGAGGGCCACAGCAATCCAGGCTCTGATTTGGAGTCGACTGAGACGTGTGGCAAGCAGGCAAGGTCTCATCACCACCTCTCACAGCGTCTCTCTCTCTCTGTCTCTCTCTCTCTCTCTCTCTCTCTCTCTCTCTCTGTTTCTCTCTCTCTCTCTCTGTGCGGTCCAAAGTGTTGACCATCTGGGAGAGATGGAAGAGGAGGACAGGGTCCCAATCCAACTAACTCTGTCAGCGAGGCAATGCATTTTCCCCCCGTCTGTCTGTGCAAAAGACAGAGAGAGGAAGAGAGAGAGAAACAGACAGAGGGAGAGAGAGAGTCTGTCCTCGCTCCATCTAGTGTCTGCTTACTGCTAACCTCCCCAGGTCCTGCATTGCCTCATCCTATATGAGCTCAAAATGGGCTGGGACCCATGTGTCAGGGGTCGCACTGTGGGGACTAGGCTTGGCCTGAAAGCCTGGGAAACGTGTAGATATTTGGCCATATACATTGTAGCTGCCAAGAGCACATACTGCATGCCTGCATGCCTGTGCACAAACATGGAAATAGACATACACATGCACATTTAAAACACATGGCAAAGTAAGTGGGTGTAAAACTGTGAAAAAAGGGAGGGAGGACCCGCTGTAGGTAAGCAGGTTGGGAGCATCGTGGTTGTGCAGAGGGGAAAATCCCCTGCAGGCTCCCATCCCCCTGTTGTCCTTCCACCACACACACACCTCACAAATCATAGCAGCTTCTCACCGAAGTCCACATTCCTCAAGATTCAACTTCATGAGAAACATATGGCTGACGTGAATCACATTATTTCTGATTAAGTGAGTATTGGGGAAAAGCATCCATAATAAACATTTTGGGTATTAGACACAAATTCATTAACTTGCTCTAATATACTGTAGAGTGAAAAAAAGCCTTGCCACAGGTAATGTACTCGAGTGGGAGTTTACATTTCTTGGCATGGTTCAATACAATCCTTCAAAGATGGCGAGATAAATACAAACATGCAGTAACTCTAATGAGGTATTTTCATCTTATTTTCAACTAATAATTTCCCAGCGTAAATAACAGCATGAAAGAGTGGAAGAAAGAGAGCTTCACAATAAACCAAGCACTTTTATACAAAAATAAAAACCTTGGCCATGGTCACAGGTTGTAAATGGATGAGGCACCCAGACCTGAACCATGCAGTGGTTGATAATCTTTCACCAAAAAGTAAATAAATAATCCACATCGAGGTAAAGCACAAGGCAAAGGCAAATAACCACCTGATGTCATGCTACAAAATATTTATGAAAATATTGCTATAGTAACATACATTACTAAATTCACAATTAAAAATGATTAAAATCATAGTTGTACAGTCAGTTTGATGACAGCTAAAAAAATATGTTTTGAATCATTATTTTAAATAAAATTTCACTTACATCACAACCTGCTTCATCGTCCATATGTTTCTCATGAAGTTGAATCTTTTGTCCTTTGAAGGACTGTTAAACCATAATTGTTAACTCCACTTGTGTGCAGATGACACCATATTATTTACAAATGCAAGACACAACAGAACATGTGTTTAATAATGGTTTAGCGTTTAGCATTTAGAGTTGTTAAATGGTCAATTCAAGATGTCGGCACAGGTGTTGTAACATTGTCCTTGTTTTCCTCATCTCGGCGTTTTATGATTTTGTTTATCTTATGTTTTGAAAATTGCTTTTCAACAGTGATTTGATCAGTGCTACTAGCAACTGGCAGTTGATAGCCTGATAACCAATACAATATTAACAAAAACTGACTTACATCAACAATGTGGCCAGCCAGGCTGCTCTACCTACTCGGTAGCCTGGCACTGTCATCTCCAGTGGTGAATAGGACAAAGAATGACAGTGGATCAGGTGCTTCCCTGTGGATTATTTCCTCATGCACTGTAACCTTGCTCCATTTGAATATTGCTCCATTAACAATAAACCATTGGATGACAGCAGGGTATCTCACTGGATTGTATGAGTGTGAAGACCTGCAACTGCAGCAGGCACAGCGGCTGATAGGGACGGTGATTTCAGCCCAGTTGCTTGCACACAGACAGAGAATTGGCCCAGCAAAAGTCTGGATGATTCTCTTTCTTCTTCTATCATCCACCCCAACCCAGGCCATGAGCTGACACAGCTTGAAAATCCAGATGACTTTAAAAACAGCAAGGGATTACGTTTCATTCACCTAAATGTACGCAGTTTAATAAACAGAATAATCTCTGGGCAAAGTTGACTGACTGTGATAGTTTTGTCAGAAACGTGGCTGAAACCGTCGATTATGAACATTATGATGGCGTTACATGAAGCTGTAAAACTGCTTTCAGATCTCTTACATAAGTTATCAGACAAGGAGTATGTTTTATTTGGAGATTTAAATTGGTACTGGCTCTCAACATCCTCAAACTGCAGATGTTAAAGACAGTGTAGACACCACCTTAAATAGTCTGGAAATAGTTTTAAATTTTTCCCCATTTCTCCTACTCAACTTTACAAAGCACTATCAAGTCTCGGTTGTAAAATGTCTGTTGGTCCTGACCAAATTGAGCCTTATTTTTTAAAAACAGCGGCAGATCTGATTGCAAGATCCATTGTCTCCATTTTTTATCTTAGTCTAAGCAGTGGTTTGATCCCCAGCTCCTGAAAGTCAGCTTTTGTTCTTCCTTTATTAAAAGGTGGAGATCCCTCTGTCCTGGACAATTATTGCCCTATTTCCAGACTATCCATTACAGCTTAAGTATTTGAATCCCTTGTAAACCAACAGCTATAACACTTTTTGTCTGATAAATGAAGCATCATGTTAGTTCATGCAGGACACGGAAGTCATACACCCCAGCTGTAATCAGCTGACTTCCCGCTGATTGAATCAGTGTTTCTAATCAGTCACACACCAATCGCAGCCTAGTCTCACAACAAGGCAGTCCATTTAAATGACTCTGACCTACACTGATCCCTGCTACAGCAATGCTGCCACACTCACTGCTGCTGCTGGCAAAGCTTTGCCTCCACCACCCCAGCCTCCACGCTCCCTGTTTTGGCTTAGCATGCTGCTTGGCTAATCCAAGGAGTATCTTAATAGTGGAACTATCTGCGCCAAGCATAACTGTATTTCCATTTGTTGCAATAAATGGTTAAATCTATGATGAGAGTGTTGACTGACTCTATAATATTTCATAACTGCAGCCATATCAGTCACAAATGATATTATTACTGCTCTGAATGATAAAAGATCATGTGCTGCACTTTTTATTGATCTGTCCAAAGCGTTTGATTCAGTGGATCATGGTCTTCTCCTGCAAAGACTCTAACATATGGGTTTTAGCAACCCTGTGCTAAATTGGTTTTTGAACTATCTGACTGGGAAAGCACAGTGTGTGTCCATAGACAATTATAACTCAGCACCTCTAACCATAAAGATGGGTGTTCCTCAAGAATCTATCTTGGGACCAATTTTATTTTCTATTTATATAATAGTGTAGGATTAGTGTAGGATTAAATCAGAAAATATACATCTCTATGCAGATGACACTATTATTTATACTATGCCACCATCTTTAAAAGTGGCAATGGATTCCTTACAGACTGCTTTTAAATTATTGCAGATGTCACTTGTTAAATTCAAATTGGTTTTAAACTCTAAAAAGACCAAATTTATGATCCTTACACATTCCCATTCATCACCCACTGATTGTATGGTCTTAATACTAGGTGGCACTCATCTAGAGAGGGTTACCTCTCACAAATACCTTGACATCTGACTTGACAAGTTGACCTTTGGTGTCCATATTGATGGCCTCCTAAAAAACTCAGAATAAAATTAGGTTTTTATTTTCATTTTAAAAAATGTTTTCCTTTTACTGCTAGAAAAAGATCAGTCCAAAGTACCCTTTTGTCAGTATTGGACTATGGTGATGTAATTTATATGTATGCATCTTAATCTCTTTTGAAAAAACTGGATGTAGTCTATCATGCTGCCTTGCGGTTTGTAAATGGTGCAAGTGTATGTACACATCATTGTAACTTATAAGAAATGGTTCAATGGACTTCACTGTGTTTAAGGAGAAAAACCTATACGTTAATTTTTATTGCAAAAGCTTTACTGGGTAAACTACCACAGTAGCCTACATATCCAGTTTACTGAATATTACTCCAGTAGCAATAACACTAGATCATCAGATAAAATTCTACTCATGGCCCCAACCACTCAAACAGAGCTGGGTAAATCTGCCTTTTCCTTTCATGCCCCACAAGCTTGGAATGAGCTGCTAGGCATACTTAAGGCAAGACTATGTAACATCTGCTGAGCAGCAGCAACAGTGGCCTCTGCTGCTACAAGTGGTAATTACAAGACGCTAATAGATGTTCGTGCTTTCCTGTTTGTACTTTCAGATAGCCTTTTTTTACTGTTTCCTGATCACTTTCAGCCATATCCGAGCCGTGTTAAGTTACTGCTGATGAAAACATTTCAATGAGTATGTGCTGATGGGTCTTCAGGTAATAAGCGACAGCTGACTCACCTGATGAACCCTTTGGTGAATTACAATCACATGTTGTCTTGCCAATATGTAACTATATCATTATCAACAAAACTAAGATACATACTAGCAGCCACTGAACTGTATTTTCCGTGGTGTGAGGAGATAACGTGGATCATAGTGGATCTTAAGTAAGTAAGTCAGTATAACACAAGCGATTAGCAACTACATTTTAGCACACAGCTGCTGTGGGTTCAGATGTTGTCGATCATGGAAATGAGATCAGCCAGAAGTACAGTGGCTGTCACAACAGTGCTGAAGTCTGTTCCCTCATTTTACAATACTGCAGTACCCTGACTGCAAGGTAAAATTAATTGTTTAGGCTACCTGTAGGAGATGTGTTGTTTGCCGAAAATGCACTAAGAGCCTGTCGTCTGCAGTCCTTCATCAAACATCTCACTGTGGCTGTTTCTGCTTGTACCGTTCTTCTTTGCAGTATTTCTAACCGCTGAACAAATAGCTCCAAATATCTCCAAATCTTGTTGTGTTGACTTGTTTTCACTGAAAAATAGCACCGCAAACAAAGCTCTGCTAACTCAGCGATAAACACATGGAGCTTTAGCGAAAATTCAGTCAGGAAGACTATCTTTTGCATACTCAGGTCTGTAGTTTTATTTCTCAAACCATTTGTCATTCCATTCCATCACACATGCTCACTCATAATTTCCTTGCTGTCATTGCCAGAGCCATCAATTGAGACTTCAGCTGTTCAGCTGTCACATCTAACCAATGGCATGCTGACACACCTTCATTGTCAGCTTATCGTCTTGCGGTTTTCTTCCTCTCTGCCTCTGGTGCTTTCATGCTGCCATTATGCGCACCCCCCATCTCTCCATCACCGCCCAGTCTATGCAGATTCATCAGTGCATCACTTCATCAACCTCATCAACCTTATCAGTCTCAGCAGATCATCAGCCACCACCAACACCAGTGTCTGGATGCCATAGTTTGATTTATCTTGCTGCTGCTCAGGACTGATTCAAAATCTCCCTGTAGAGTCTAAGTGCCAAAGACTTTTGACAAGACTTAATCATCAATATCATCTGGATAATAAACAATTGTTTTTACTTCATTCACTGATTGAAATTTAATTTCCTGTAAGTTCTTCACAATAAAAGCCTCCTGTTAGTTTGTCAGTGGAAAGCTTTTAATATGAAGTAGCAGCAGCAGGAACTGGACTTACATCCAGGTAACTTCTATTTCTCGCAGGTGATCGGTGTTTGGGGCACAGAGTGGGAATGAAAGAGGGGCCATTGTCCCTATTACAAGTCAGTGTACCATCAAAATGATTTTGAAGCTGTTATTTTAAGGTGAAATTGTTGCAAAATGTTGCTTTAACTTGGAATCTTTACCCTGTCTTGACATGTTTAAAAATATGTGAAAATCAGTTTTTACAGAATAATGTTATTGCTTTTAACAAGTGCCATTATTTGCCATCAATCTTTTTAGTTCCTGAACCCCATGTGTTTTGTATCTGTTTTGTATCTGTTCTTTGTTTTGTTTTGGCATGTTTTTGGTGATGTTATTTGTCCTTGTATGTACTTTTATACGAAACCTTTTTTTTTTTTTCTGCTGCCATTTTGACCAGGACTCCCTGGCAGAGGAGATATTGTATCTCAATGGGACCTTTCTGATTAAATAAACGATGAATAAAAATAAAATAATTTTTAAAAAAACTTAATGAATCCATCTAAAACTGGTTGTAAATAAAAAATTTTAAAGTGGATTCTTTTCTCAAAATCTAAGGATGAAGAGTGCCTGTATATGTACACTTGGAAATTATATGCATCTTAGAATCTTGATAGATTTTGCCCAGTGGTGGAAGAAGGACTCAGATCCTTTACTTGACTTTACTTTACTTGCTGTAAAAGCAATGTAAAAATACTCCGTTACATGTAAAAGTCCTGCATGAAAAAATCCTACTTAAGTAAAACTACATACGTATTAGCAAAGTTTAGTTAAAGTATTTTAGTAAAAGTAGTGGTTTGGTCCCTCTGACTGACATATTATTATATATTACATCATTAGATTATTAATATTGAAGCATCAGTGCATGTTACTGTTGTAACTGCTGGAGGTGGAACTAGTTTGAACTACTTTATATACAGTTAGCTAGTTTAATCTAGTGGTTCCCAACCTAGGGCTCAGGCCCCCCCAAATGGTCACCTGATAAATCTGAGGGGTCGTGAGATGATTAATGGGAGAAAAAAGAAAAAAAAACAGTTCTGATAGGCAAATGTGTTATCATTTTTTGGACTTTTTCTCTAATCTTTGATTTTTGGTGAAAAATTGGATCATTTGAACATTTATTGAAATGAAAACCATGAAACCGTGCAAAGTCACTATTTGGTGGAGCTGTTAACAACTCATAGACATCTGAAATGTGACCCTGACTACACACTGATTTATGTGAGACGTCAAAAGCCAAAAAGGTTAGAAACCACTGGTTTCATCTTTAACATTGTGTTGTATTTTAAAAGCTTGTTATATTATCCATTGTGTCAAATCGTCATCTGAAAAGTAACTAAAGTTGTCAAATAAAGGTAGTTGAGTAGAAAGTACAATATTAATGTAGTGGAGTGGAAGTATGAAGTAGCATAAAATGGAAATATTCAGGTAAAGTACAAGTACCTCAAAACTGAACTTAAGTACAGTACTTGGGTAAATGTACTTAGTTACTTTCTACCACTGACCTTGCCTAGATAGCTATACATTGTAGCTTATATATACCTGTATCTAACAATGAGCAAGCATTGTTCAATATTATTTCAATATTAAACACTCTTATCCATTAAAGTTGTTGTGAAAAACATTTAGTTTTGTCCTTTACAGAGAACAGAAAATGACACAGGTGTCACATTGAAAGAAATGGTCATAATGTCCACTTCTTGAACCACATTATATAATCTCAATATGAGCTCATACCTTTTCTGTAATATGTGTATACATATAATAATATAATAATAATAATAATATAACACATCATTTCTGTGCAATAAGAAGCTTCTTCATAAAACATGCACATGAAACATTCATTTAAAAACTGATACTGTTAAGTTTTTTGTTTTGTTTTGTTTTTAAATCAGAATGACAAAGAACTTATTCAATTACTTAAAACACTTATTGCATTACTTGCAAACAACTCTGGTTGGCATATGAATATTCTTTTAAAAAATGATTTTATACATTTGTCAAACGTCTGAACTTTTTGTACAATAAAAAATGTTGACTTATAGTCCTACTTCATGGAATATCTTTTACAGGCCTAATATTACTTTACTAGAAGAAGCAGATATTTCACTCCACATTACATTATTTGCCCACTGTCACTGTCGAAATTTAAGACAACTCATATATTCCCTCTGATTTATCAAATGGTCACATAAAACCACATCACATAAAATTAATGTCCAATTTTCCAGCCATATTTTTTTCTTAAATATTTTAAAATTGTGAAATTATTACACCAACAAAAGTTCAACTTCCCATTTTCCCTCTAAGCTAGCTGAGCAACTGTGAGCAAAATGAAAGTTGAGATAAACCTTTTGCCAACCTATTACACCTTAAATGAGTTAAGAGTTAAAAGGTGAGTACAGACAGACAGTTTGGCCTGTGGGGATGTGACTGAAGGCTTTAAGAGTCATTATATGAAGAAGAGAGTGGCATGTAAGTGATGGCATGACATTTGGTCATTGACCACAATCTACCCTCCAATTCATACCATCCCACAGTCAGCTGAGAACATAGATGAAAGGAGCAAGACAGTGACAACACGGCAGGGAGAGGAAAAAAATGTATAGAAAGAAAAAACAGACAGGACAAAAAAGTGCCCCAGCAAACATTGGCAGTGGATAATTAGAGGGCAGGATCTTGTCATGCCATGCGATTAGTCAATTCCTGTGATATCCCTGAGAAGCTCCAGCCAGCCTGCTCTATAATCTCAGCCAAAAAGAGGCTGCAGAGGAAGAAGAGGGCTAGGAGACAGACAGATGCAGTGAGAGGAGGGCTGTGAGTTCACAATGTCATGAGTAAATCATGACCATGAGGGAGGGTGCTGCATCCTGCATATGTACACCTGTATTGCCACAGAAAATAGAGTTCAGATGTTCAGGGTCTAAGAAATAAAATACTTATCACCGCCAACTTCAAAAGGGAATACCAGAGTTAAATTAAGCCTACATATCACTGAATGATACAAACCAAAAACGTGTTCAGTGCATGAGTCATATTGCCCGAGGGAGTATGGGAGTATGAAACTTTATTAAGAGCCCTGTAAACCCTCTAAATTACACCTTTGATTATTAATTACCCAAAAAGAAGCCATCTATTACTGAAACCACGTCATCCTGCTGTTGGCGGAGAAGTCAGCCAGTGATTCAGAATGGTGAAGCACAGGAAACTACTCTGGCAAATTACACACAGGGCAGGAAGTATGTATAGAGGAAAACATCAAAAAGTCTGCAGCCACAGACTGGGTGAAACAGAGCCGTAGGATTATTTTCACTCCAAATCCATATTCTAAAATTGTTGAAAGCACAGTGTTTATTCCAAAATATTTTTTTTATTAAGGTGGACAAGCACCTTTTCAACCATAACAATACTGCAATTATTAGTAATACTACTACAAGTGTGACTACTCAACCCTGTCTCCTAGAAATTGCTGTATATACAACTAATTTGCAACAGCATATAAGTTTTGGAGGAAACATAATGCCACCCAGATTACATTTTTCAACATAATGAAGAAACATTGTTAATCAACGTATCTGGCAAGTCATAAAATGTTGATACTGAACTGCCGATACTGAATACAATGACCTGTTCGTAGCAGCTGCAGCTTTATTAAACTTTTTTATGGTTATGTTTAGGCACTCACAGCATTTGGTTATGGTTAAAAGAAAGATCAAGGTCTTTGATCAATACAGAAAAAGTCTGTAGTGACTTTAAGCATGAGACGGGATGTAATGACATTTACCAAAACCACAATCTTTTTCTGCCTTCACTCTAATGGGTTTGTACAGCCACCATCCACCCTGACCACCTCCCTATTCCCCCTTCAAGTGTGGTACATAAATGTTGCACTTCCCTCATGTGAAAAAACATTACTTGTGAACATAAAATCCAGGCAGCAGTAATGTTTCTTATCACAATGTAACTAGAAAACTAAATTAGTACTATATAATGCAATCTCTAGGACACAGGGTTGGACTATCACTATTACAAGGCCTACTACCACTGATGCTAATATTGGCACCTCCACTGTTAGAACAACTTACACCTCTACTGTAATACTGCTAATGTTTGACTTCTTCCCTTGCCTAATTATTTGCTTTACCAGTGTAGAACTGGTCATTTCTACAATACAGGGAATAAAACTAAATCAAACCCATCATATCCAAGGTGGAAGTAGTTCATTGTTGTCATGCATACAAATATGCTTAACTTGGTTTACAAGACACCACAAGTAATACAAACCAGATTCAGAATACATGGTCAAATACAAGTCCAAAAATAAAGAATATAAACTTGTCAGCCAGTCATTTTTTCAGACTACCTAAAATTACCTGCAGGATCTGAAATGGTTCATATAAGATAAGTAGGCGACGGCAGTCTCCAATTTTTCATCATCTGTACCTCAGAATATTTCAGATCCCTTACTACATCAGTCTGACTCTGGTGTATTTGTGAGTTTAAGCACCATTTATTTACCAGTGACAGCATCTTAAACAAATCTGCTAGTTTGATCCGGAATGTTCCGACTTCTGCGGATCAATTAGCACTTTCCCTGAGTAGCTGCATCCGCTCCATCTGCCCTGAGATTTATGCCTGAGAGAGGGAAAGACAGAGAGAGAAAGCACTCTCTGATTTCAGTCTTTCTTTTTTTTTTTTTCTTTCTTTCGTCTTCCTCCTTTCAGACCTGGTCCCACCTCCTCTACTCTCCCACCGCCTTCCATAACAGCGCTGATCTATGAAAACATACAAACATGACACTGAGCCTATGATAAACACCAGGTCTGTATTCGGGGAGGAGAGGAAATCAACTCCAGTTCAGGATGTGACCACTACCTCTGCCCAGATCAATCATACTCCAGCAGACCTGCATGTGGGGGGCAACCATATCAGTACAGGGGGGGTTGGGAGGGGTGTACACACACACACACACATAGACACACACATACAAACAAAAGCTCTGGTATACAAGTCTCTGTGCAGTGCAATGCACACATGGGCACAGCACACACAAAGTTAACAAGTCTCCCAGGCAGGCAGGTAAAGAATGAGCCCGCTGCAACTGGATTCCAGTGCTGCGGTGCTGGGTTTACACTTTCAACTCCCCCTTCCTTATCTCCCAGATTAGCTCGATAAGAGAATTATGAAGCCAGACGGACATCTAAAGCTTCCTGGGGGGTCAACGGCGTGATGAGAGACAGCCCGGGAGGGGAGACCGCCGCCTCTGAAACGCTTAACCCTCCCACAACATACATGCACACACACATGTGCACTCATATGCACAGACCCCCCAGCCCCGGGGCCCTATACTTATTCCTTGCTCCATCATCCCTTCTCCCCTTTATCAGAAAGAGAAGGAGCGGGAAACAAAGGAAGAGGGAAGTAGAGGAAGGGGGTGCGTACAGATAGCCTTGCTCCTGCGACTTCCTTCCTGTGCATTCCAGGTTTTGTGACCCTCCTTCAAGGACAAAGAGCTGAAACACGCTTTCCTCCTTCTTCTCAAAATTCAGAGGAAAGAGGAGGAAAAAAGAAAGTTTCCCTCTAAGTTGCAGGATGTAAAGGATGATAAATTATGGAGGTCAGGAAGTCACCTGGTCACAGGAGCGACTCAGCACTGGGCAGGTACAAACATCTGGTAATGGAATGTCTTTTTTTGCATGAAATGTAAAAAAAAGTGAGGGAGTGAGGTATATTTGTACTACTACAGGTTTTTCATGAGCAGAATAAACCGCAAAAGTTTGTTTTTCTTCCAAAGAGCAACCTTTCATGAAAACAAATTACATTTTGCAAATTACATTATGGATTTGACAACATCTATTTTGCTGACAAATATCTTGTGATTACAATGCTTTTCATCTGCCAAAATCTCAAAGTTTGGATGTCAGTATTTTTGAAAGTACCACAGAGGAGAGGCAGTATGGCTCTTCTTGCAGGTGCATCACCATACAATGATAATAGAACATAGAACTTCAACAAAAAATAAAATAAGCTAGAAAATGCTTTTTTAAATTTCACTTATACTGAAAATTGCAGATACAAATACAGTAACATGTTAAAACCTTGCATGTTAAATGTTGCATGGGATTTTCAGTTTAAGTTGAAGTTAAAGAAGTTGAAGTGTAAGCACTGAAATCAGCTGAGGTGTCAGTTGAAGAGTTAGAGCTGAAAGCAGTGGACATCAGTTGTCGTGCAATCCTTGAAAGCATGTGAAATTTCAGTTTAAACCTTGAAGGAAGAGTTGTCAGTCCGTATGTAAATGCTGGAAATAGTTTGTAAAAAAGTAAAAGCTGAAAGCACTTAAACTGTCATTTGAACTGTTCAGTTCAGTGTCAGTGAATGTGAATGTTGAAGCACTGGAGAAAGTTGAGGTGTGAGCAGTGTAAACAGTTAAGTGTCAGTCTGAAATGGCCACAGTTGAAACACTGGGGGGAGAAAGAAAGAAAGAAAGTAGTGATCATTGTGATGGGTTAACAATGAATCCACTAAAGGTTGATTTTCAAAACAAACTGAAATTAATGGAAAAAACTGGCTGCCTTGAAAGTAGGAAATCAATATGATATATTATATTATATGATAATGGCCTAAAACATGCAAAACCACATACAAAATTCACTTTCTGCCAGATGCTTTACAACAGTGGTTCTCCACCTCTTTGCCCTGTACACCATCAAGTGAAGTACAATTGCGACCCCCTGTCATATGTCGCATTTGTCAATGAGTTGTAAGTACTTCTGTAATAGGACTGACTTTCCTTTTCAGATTGTTTGATTTTAATAATTTTTAAAGGCCTGAAAAATGTCAGAAAAAATACATTATATTGTATAGCAGTAGTATGTTTTGTCCTCTTTCCCACCATGTAACTCATCTCGATCCCCTCAGGTTTATCTTTTGACTCCTGGGAGGGGTTCCAAACCCCCCAAGTTGGGAACCACTGCTTTAGAATCTCTAACAGTATAACCAACAGCCACATTGTCATAATGTTGTGTGTCACTGGAGAGAATATATTGCTTGAAAATATTTTTTTGGTGTTTTCTTCACCCCACAGCACTAAAACATGGTGGAGAACAACATCTGCAGGCCTTTCTGTTGGCAGAGGGGAATCAATGCCCTCACCCATCACACACCCTCCCTTGGGCGAACACCTACATGATGCCAGAACCTAAGAGTTTTAAAATGGCTTTAAAGGAGCAACAACCACTACCCCGCCCATACCCCAACCCTCTCTACATCTCCCCCGCATCTCCAAACCGGCAAGTCTCGGCGTCCATCCATCCCATGATTCATCTACCAGCTCTGTCATCTGTGAGTGGTGACGCACCCTGCTGCCTGGGGCGTAATTAAACCTCTTACAGAGATTGCAGCTGCACTGACACCTTCACCATCTGATCCCCTGCTATGGTATCATCTTCGCCTATCAACCAGACAAAAGCGCCCCCATAGACCCTTTAACTCCAACCCATGTACACTTGTGCCCTCACCCCTGGCTCAGACCAGCCGCCCTCTCATGCCATGTTAATTTAATCCAAAAACACTTCCTATAGCAGCCTGTTAATGTCAGAGTGGATTTCCTCTGCGTTCTCCGTGACCCAGAAAAGAGCACCACCCTGCCACTTTGCCAGGAACCTTCCTCGGTTTAGTGTTTCCCAACAAACGGCAAATATGCTTCAAAACCAATAAACCTACCCTTGATATTTATTAGGCCGTTATTCAAGTATTCCCTCCCTACTCGGCCAAATGCCGACACTCACGCATGCATGCATGCAATATGCACACACTTAAACACAAACATGCAGGCGGTCACACACCTTTCGCCAGCTGCAGACATATTAGTAATTCAAATGAGGAGCAGAAGATTAAAGAGTTGCGTTGTCTTGGGTGTTACAGTACACGTCTAGCCTTACTATGAGGACCAGAGGTCAAGAAGAGGAACACGGGGGGAGGAAATTGAGAACATTTCTTGATTAAAGGCCTCTGGAACATCTAACCTTTGACTGCACACAGACGTATGTGCTCTGACTACATATGCTGCAAGGCCCAGGTCACTTCTGTGTGATAGGGATCTTCAATATGACCTGGAAAGAAAGGAGGACACCTCACTTGTCCAGACATCTGGGGGCAAACTGGTAAAAGTCAGCAGCCAGCTTGGCAGCAGCGGTTATTGTTTGGTTCATGTAACTGTGTAGAATGACATCGGCATGTAAAGACCACTCTTTTTTTGTATGGAAATAACAGGCACACATAATATATATGTGTTGAATATTCCTGAACATTGTCATTTTTGGGTCATGAGTCATTTTTTTAAAAACTTAATGCACTTGTGCCAAAAATAAATTTAAAGAGGAAAACATCACTAGTGGAAGAAAACTAGTAGAATAAAAAAAACACTCCAGATTTCAACTTTGCTTTCAGCTGACCGAGGTGTCCAAAACAAACAACGCAACACCAAAAACAATTTTATTGGGCGCATCTCCACCTCTTCCTCTCATTCAGTGAAGCCACTGTTTCCTCATGTCCCCTGACCCCACAACTCCTTCACCCTCACCCAGCAGTTTGCTTATCAATCCTCCCTCAGCTCCGTCATCAATCTCTCAGTGAAAATCTCCTTGTTTCTGCCAGTTGTTTCCTCGACTGCCAGCATGTTTGCTAAGACCCTGCAACAGCTCCCCCTTTTCCTGCCGGGTTGGTCAGAGGCTAATAAAACTGTCCTGGTCAGTCATAAGACACCCTGAGAGAGAGAAAGAGAGGGTGGGGTTGGTGGAGGGGGGTGGGGTGGAGGGTAGCAGGGTCACGGCTCAGAACAGGCTCAGTCGGACCTGACTGGCTCAGCCGAGGGGAGGGTCTCGCTTTCGGACCTCCAAACCCGGAGGATGATAAATGGCATTTAAAGGAGACAGTAAAACACAACTATTGCATAAAGTCATCAGTTAAAGTTAATTACAAAATATATGGGGGTTTGATTGAATGGGTCTCTGGGGAGTGATCAGGGAGAGAAGCTGCAGGCGAGCCGTAGACAGTCGTCCGATGAGCTGCAGTGACTCACACACATTCCATGAAATGAGACCTGGTCTGTGTAAAGGACTTCAGTGAGCGGAGATGAATACAATTCAAAACCATAAAGAATAAAAAGAGTGAATGAATGCTGGTCACTAACATACCCGAGTCTTGATGAGGAACCTGGAAATATCCAGGCAATACATCCAAAGTCATGTCGTTTTATATTCAAAGCTGCACTAGGCAGGATTTTTATGTCAACTATAAGAGAAATATTCTACACTTGTTCCTAAGCATCAGTGAGCAAATGTGCGTACCTACTTCATCACCAGCCCAACCAGGAACTTAGAAGAGGAAACTGAATTTGCACTTTACAGATGTAATACATTATTTGAGATTCTCTGCCTGAGCAAGTTAGTCCTTACTTCCTTTTATGCCTCATTCACACATATGGATTCAAGAGGCAGGTTCTTGCCTCTCACAAGCCTGAAGCTCACGGGCATGTTTGTGTTGAGCATGTAATTTACATACTGAGCCCCAAACTGGCAGTTATTTTTCTCCGGTTACAGTTATACCAGCGCATGACAAAATTAGTTCATTTTCTTACAATGTGTTTCCATGCATCGTTTTCAAGAATCAATGTTAATTGTTATATTGAAGAGAATTTGTAAGCCATTGACCACGACAACCAGCTTTTCTAAGTACCTCTATGTAGCTGAGTCAAGTTGAAAACGACATGCTTCTGTTTCACATGAGAATCAAAATGAGGTTGATTGTTTGTCACCAGGTTGTCACTCCCCAATCCCATCATCAGACAAGAATGTCAATATTGGATGATTCTAAGGTCAGGGAAATTTAATGGTTGTGGCTAAAAAGAATGTGAACGTTAATTGCAGGTCTTTGACGTGAACTCTAGTCTTTTGCGTGAAAGTCAGACATGCTACAGGCCCATCCACCACTCAGCCTCTCACTGCATAAAGGGCGCTTTACTGTGAGCGCTCAACGTTGGCATTGGATGTAATTCATGTCATGTGGAATCGTCCAATATGGACGTAATTCCAAATGATACCGGGATGCACTCTACACGTCTCAAGTCTGACCTTTCTCAACGTCCGCACATGGCACTACTGGGCACCTTTTGAGACTTTGAATCACAGTTTGTGGTGCCAGCAGGTTTTTCAAAGGTCAGTTCACAATAAATAGCATACTGTCACATCTCCAGTGTTTGAGTCTGTGTGTGTGAATGGGGCATTACGGACACCTACATATGAAAACACATGAATGTCAAACGGGTTTTACCTTAATGCAGCACATTATCCTCGCAATGCATTCAATGGCAATATAAGGGGAAGTTCTTAATCTCAATTCTAACAATGTTCAACGCCAAAAAGGTACAATTCGAATATGAAATGGTCATCGGTTTATCGCAATGAGTCACAAGCATATTGATCAGCAGGCCCAAGCTGAACCAGGGTACATAAAATATTATACATTGGAAATCATATAACAGAAACATATTAAAAACATGGTAACAATAGTGTAGAGGTTTGTATGTATGCTTTGTATAAGTGCTCACGTCTGTGTTTGTGTGTAGGTGTGTGTGTGTATGTGTGTGTTTAGGGGGATCTGTTACGTTTCAGACAGAGGGCTTTGTTACTGCCTCTGAGTGTTGGGGTGCAGCCGTGCATGCAATCAGTCTGTGTTTCTTTATAATTTTCAATAAGTCTGTTTTTGGGCCTCTTATAACTCAGCGCCAACTCACCAACACAATCACACATTCCCAAATACACACTCACATAGATACAGAGAAACACATACAAAAAAAAAAAACTTTTGTACTTCTTTCCAAGCCAAATGATTTAAACCAGTTCCTCATTCAACCAGCAGACACCATGTGTTTCTCATGTTGCCCTTACGGTCCCTTTTCATGAGATCTTCATGTTTTATTTCAGAGTAAAAGGGACAGAAAGTCTAATCTTTGTGTATCATGTTATAAAGTACAAATCACATTGAGGGAAAAAGTTAGAAAGGAGAAGAATGAAAGGTGGGGGGGAGCAGGCGTGGTGGTGGTGGTGTATAAATCTTCATGGGGTTTGCAGGGAAGGAAACTCTTATGCTGAGGAACAAGAAGCACATGTAGCGAGCAAGCTACCAGGAAATTGGTATAGTCTTGTATGATTTTATAGGGATCTTGGGCATGCCCTTCACATTAATTAGGATGTGGAGTGCGGAGGTATTTTTTACAGGAAACTAAGTATGGAACCCCTGCTGTCTGCCTCAGGGCTCCAGCTCCTGAGTCAAAAAACCTAGAGGACTCTGTAACCAAAGTAAAGCAGGATAATGCAGGTCATATGCACACAAACACGCTGACACACACCAACAGGCACGAACACACACATACACAGAAACGTACTGTAAGCACGCATGAGGGAAACATTATTTGTTGGGGACAACTGAATGAGAAAATGAGTTTTTGGAGGTTTGAGCAGCCAGTGCAGGTATTTTTTTAATGTAGAATTTTTAGTTAATCAATTTTTTTGGTCACCAAATGACTTTTTTGTTTTTGACTCCGCAATGATGTTGTTAAGAAAGGGTTTGCTAATGACAGTATATTCCTCTGTGGCAGATATTTGGATTTACTCAGTGTGTAAGTGTGTGCAGTATTTTTTTTTTTCATTATTTACATTGTGGTAATGAAAATAGGCTTGTACAGTCATGATTTGGGGAGTCATCTAACATTAGGAGACAAAAGTCCCCACTAGGTAAACCATTAAATTTTTATTGTTAAGACTTGGTTATTGGTTAAGATTAGGCTTAGGTTTAGTTTAAGGTTAGGGTAAGTCTCCAGGGAGTGAATGTCCTCCTAAGTGACAAACACAAGTATGTGTGTTTCTACGTTTGTGTAATGACGCTGGTTTTTAAAGCTGAAGCAGTTGCATTCTTACCTCAGAAATGCATTCCCACCCAATTCCCCTCTCCTGTTTTGTGTGTGTGTGTGTGTGTGCGCGCGCGCGCATGTGTGTTGACTGCCCACTTGCAAACTCCTCTCCTCTCCTGCCCACCCAGGTAGTTCTTCAAAAGTACACAGTGGTAACTTCATCCTCTGCCTACTTAAATATGGCACTGTTGAAATGCCTGTGTTCAGCCACAACCTAAACAGAGACTCAGAAGGAAACTCAGACGTGTCGTCAAACCATATTTAACATCTTATTTCAGCGTACGAATATGTATTTCTGTGTGTACACATCAAAGAATATCCATTTTATCAAGATTTTTTTTATGTCTGTAGGTGAGTTCTTTATGTCATATATTCTTATAACAAGTGAAAGATCTTCCCATGCAGTAAGATTATATCAACCTGTTTCCAATGTATTTTCAATAAAAACATATCATTTTTTGAGATTTTAGAACATGACTTTTCTGGAAAAGGTTGTGAAATGATTAACAAAAGTCATCTCTTGTTGGGAAAATACATATATATTTCTGCTATCCAAAATTATGCTTTTCTTTCAAAGGTTCTGTAATTTGTTTTGGGTTTTTTTTGCTTTTTTCCTTGTTGATGATTGTGCTTCTTCAAGGCTTTAAAAACTATTAAAGCAGCAAGGATTATCAATTTTGGTTGTAATAGTCAAAGCCGGTAGAAATATGCAACTGATGGCGAGGGGTTGCAAATAGTGTAGTGCTTTGGTTGAAGGGGTCACAAGCCAAAAAGGTTGAACCACTGCAGTGTAGGATGGAGTGGTGGTGTGGTTGGTTCTCATTTGATGATAAAGCGCAAAGAAAATCCCCTAAATACTCGGCGTTGCTATTATTCCTGACCCTCTGCACTCCCTCACAGAGAAACCTGAGGGTAGATCTGCAGTTACAGAGGAGGAAGAACCATCGGAGTGTGTAGCACAGTGTCAGGACAAGCTGTGTCTAACGTCTCGATGTATGTTTACACAATCTAATGCACAAGTTCAAAGGTGAAGGGGAAAAGGGCTTTTAATGTTTCCGGGTTTATTTATTCAGCCTAGTGTCTGGCTAAGAACTAACTCCCACTCCTTGCTACCCCGCACCCCACCCCACCCACCCTCACTTCAGGCCCTCCTACAAGGGTTCCCACCTCAAATGACATCGCAAAGCCCACAATATGATTGGTGAAGAGCACAATGTGGTCTGTGTAAGAAGAAAAAAAAAAAAAGAAAGGAGCTGTAACTTCTATCCACATGTTTTCCGAGGCAAGTTAAGTACACACAGTAGTATATAAGGGCAATAAATCAGCAAAGCGCCGACCACAACAGTCCCGCTCATTTCTGTGGAGGGGCAGGGGAGGCTCTGTTATCGATTTCAAATAGCTCATGTAATTTTCTTTACAAGCACAGATCACGAGGTTTAATGATAAGTTGTTTCATTTTGAAAAGAGAAGTGAAATGTGAATTATGTGTGGAAACGTGTGCATCTGTATTGCACGTGTAAAAAAAAAAAAAAAAAACCCAAGTGTGTGTGTCGCTCTCATTCTGAGCAGATGTTCAAAATAGTATTAAATGTGCGCAAACACACATACACACGCACACACTATAAAAATTGCTTTAGGTAGGCAGACGCAGTATGCCAAACTTTAACTGTTGTTCCTGTGAGCACAGTCAATCATAAACAGTTGAGCCATTTTATTTGGCCAACTCGCTGTTAGTGGATAGTGTTGGCACTCCGGCCAGAGGCTCATAAAATTGACATGTCTGTAAATTCATGCATTTATTGACACAAATTAATAGATGCAATGCCTTTCTCTGCTATTTCATTCTACGCCTTTCTCTACATTCTCAACTAGTTGGACAGTTTTTGGACAAAGTTCCAAGTCTAAGGGAAGTGCTTTTTTCTTTTTTCTTTTTTTTTTAAAGAGGCAAGTTTCAAAATCTTTTTGTATAATGTTGCAGCCAGACTAAACAGAAAACAGAAAAGTTTACTGTGCACAGATGCACTCAAGTTCAGTTTGAGTCCAGGAACTGTAGCCAAGGAGTCATGGCTGACTGTATATTATGGCTATCAGGGGGCTCTCTTCTTCAGACAAGGACAAACCATTACATTATGCAGTGGAGAGAATATTTTTGAAGGGACAGTTTGAAACTCAGCACTGGTGCTTTGTGTGTGGAGGTTGCATGTGTTGTCTGTGTTTGCGCTGGTATCCGCCGGGTGATCCTGTTTCTTCCCACAGTCCAGAGACATACATTCATCAACTTTGCAACATGCAAGCTGCGATTTGCAACATGAGATCATTTCCTCTCGCTTTAATTTTGACACATTTCACTAATCCAAACAAACACAATGCATGAACATGTAAGAACCCCCGTAGGACTAGTTAAATGGGATGATGTGTGTAATCGATGCTCGCAAATCACATTTGTGAAACAGGCCCATGTTTCCCTTAATTTTGCACAATAAATCAAGTCTTTCACTGATCCTAAATAGGTATAAGTCTGTGTAGAAAATAGATGGATACAAAAATAAACATACAGTCATAGCAAATTTCTCTGTGCATCTATCTGCAAGTTCACAAATGTCAAAAGCATGATCCAGTGCCACAGACCACATTTATCTACTGTATTTACTGTTCTGGACTGCCCTCTTAAACAGCTCAAAAAACATACTCAACATCTTTTATCTTTCATCTTTTTATACTTCATGACCTTTCCTAATTTTATGAGAATTGCTTATAAACGATGAAAACAATGATTTTGAACTGATAACATGTTTCAGAAGTCTGCTACAGAAAATGACATTACTTCTTAGAGACCCTGGCTGTGAAACATGGTTAAATACAGTGGATTTGTATATGCTGTATATCTGTGATTGGTGTTGACATGACTTTGAATGCAGCATAACGCCTCCTAAATCCCAAATTGATCTATTGGAATTTCTGTTACTTTATAACAGTTTGTTCATAAGAGATCTATGTAGGAAAACAAACTGTACATTTCTTTGTAAATGAATTTTGGCAAACAAAAGGAAAACAGTGTATATATTTGATTATGCACAGTGTTTTTCAATCATCGTCCTGGGTCCCTGCATGTTTTAGATGTTTCCCTCTTCCAACACACCTGATTCAAATGATGAGCTTGTCATCAAGCTCTACAGAAGCCTTATAATGAGCCATTCATTTGAATCAGGTGTGTTGGAGCAGGGGAACATCTAAAATAGAACATGAAATATTTCCTTATTTGGTGTAATAACAATGCATCATGGTGACTTCTGTATTTGCTTACCGTCATCGAATCTGCAAACTAAATAAATATTTTGACAGAAAAAAACGGAGAGAATTTGCAATTGTCATTTTTCATTTTACGCATACTACAGTGGGGTCTGCGTGACCCCAAACAATGAGAAAGTAAAGTCCATGTCAACAAAACAAAAGGGTTAAAAAAGTGAAAAAAAGAGTGGTTTGCCCGTCTGCCCATCTTTGATTCATTCAGCCATAAGCGAATACAGACATAAACAATACCTTGTTCAAAATCTACTTTCTGATCCACCCTTGATCCCACCCAGCGACAGGAAGCACTGTACATTACAGGTTAAATGTGCCATGAATTATGGGTTAAGGTTTTACCCCGGAAGAAAGTCCTTTCATGTCCCACATTGCTGGGCAGTGAAGGAAGGAATGACTCTCACGTGGCTTTTGTTGATGAGTTATGGTTGTTTAGTCATTTTGCTGCGTTAGATGTAATGAAATGATGCATTTATGCAACATAACCCCCTGATTTAAATCAAAGCAAACAGGCCGCAGGCTTGAGAACAAAACTAACTTTGCTTTCACAATCTCATTTTCTCAATTTCACCCTCGCTCGTCCCCTCCTCCCCACGCTAACGAGATGTGCCAGTCACAGGACACCCTGCTGGCTGCAGAGAGCATTGCCTCTGTGGGACAGATGAGGAGCAGGCTTTTGCCGATCAGCCTGGCTGGAAATCAGGAATGCCCTCCTTCTCCACCTCCTCATCCTCTGCCACCACCTCCTCCTCCTCCTTCCTTTCCTAATGGCTCATACCAAACTCACCAGGAGATCTGTGACCGCACCATCCTCAGACCATGAGAAGACTGCCACCAACTTCCCCAGAGGTGGAGGATTATGAGCACAAATGCTTTGCATCTGTGCGCTTTCTATCTGTGCATGCCAGAGTGCTATTTCTACATCAGCTAAATGTAATGGGAGGCAGTCTTGTATCCCCAGAGGTTAAAGTTTCATGAAGGGAACACTGAGCAAGAAAGGACAAGATATCAGCGACGTTTATTCATATTTCATATCAGCTCAGGAGCTTTAAGCCATAAACTATTGATTATAGCCTGCAGGGAGGCACTGAAGCAATTTAAATGCAGTCATAGACAAGTGAATGGCACTCTGTCATGAAACTGTATCCATCAATGCTCACGCTTGTTAAGAGGTTTTATTAAAAAATGCTGAAAAGATGTTTCACTACTGTTCTGGTATTTTTATTATTTTACTTTTATGAGAACATAATTTTTCCCTCCTTTCCGTTTTTGTTTCTTTGCGTCAGTTTACATTCTCTTTACTGCCCCTTCTGCAGAGTTCAGCTGGAAGTGCTCTGTTTTCTCCACAAGAATTTTATTACTCTCTAACAGAGTGTTGAGACACAAAACACTTAAGCAGGGCTGGAAAAGACGGCGGGACGGGACTGACAAACAGGGACACAAAGCCTTGGAGGAATGAGGAGGAGAGAGATGGAAACAGACAGGAAGAGAGAGAGAGAGTGTGTGTGTGTGTGTGTGTGTGTGTGTGTATATATGTGTGTGTGCATGCACCGCCAAAATATTTCAGTGTGATGACCAAGCATTTCTTTTTCTACTTGTTATTTAAAGTCATTTCCAAGTCTCACAGGAAGTGTGTATTTGGCTTCCAGAGGAAATATGGTGTTAAATGTACCTGCTCTGCCCAGTTCTGGGCTCTGCTCCGATTTGACGGTGATGAGCTACATCTCACATGCTTAATGGTTCACAGCAGCCCTGCAGCATCTGTTCAATGTCTGTTGAGGGTGGATATGCATTTTTAGGGCCAATAAGTGCAGAAGTGACAGGGGTGGATGGAATAGTTTGCCCCAGATTAATCAGATTCAGTGCAATAACCCTGCAATCCTAGAAGTCTGAAGAGCAACCCCAGATCTTAATTCAGACTTGCATTTTGAACTTCTCTGAAGTAGACAAAGAGGTAATTTGCAAAAGCATCTGGATCCGGTGGCAAAGCAGGCCGAGTAAGTTCCCATCCACAGCCCTCTGCCAAAACCCCTCCACCCGGTCCCCCTTTCCCCTCCAACCACCGCCCTCGTCTGTTTATCATAGGATCTCCAACACACAATCAAACATGAAAGGATGAGTGCTCGCAAGAGCCTTTTTAGATTTTGTGGAAATGTGACATCTCTGGAAACATTTAGCCTGTCATAGCTGCTGCTGCTCTTCAAAGAGCGCCGAGAGGAATAGATTAATGTTGCTTCTGTAACAAACCTTCTTCCTGTCTGTCCTCCTTTCCTACTAAACACACTGGCTCCCTATATCTACTGTAACCATACACAGAGATTACTGACTGTATAGTAATAAGGCAGCAAATCATTTTAAGATGTGTGTGTGTGTGTGTGTGTGTGTGTGTATGTGTGTGTGTGTGTGTGTTAGTTAGTGTGTGTATCAACATTGTACTGGCCATGATTTCAAACTGATAAGGCATTTGTTCATAATTTTTATATCATGAAATGTTTGCTTCCGTATCCCATTATGTAATCTAGATTTCAACTAATCTATATGTCTTTGAGTTATGCCAACTAAATGGGAGAGGTATGTGAACACATAATAGTGTATCATGATATAAAGGGATGGAACTAGGCCTAGCATGTTATACTCTGATCAATAAGAATTACTGAATTCTTGTGAAATCATTATTGCATTTCTGACAATCTGAGTGACTCACAAATAAATTACACCAATGACACCAGCCACACAAATGTTCCTTCTCAGTTTAACTTAATTTTAATGGTTAACTTCTAATTAAATCACCTCCATGTCAGTGTACAGATTTTAAAAAGACTGGTCAAAATCAATGCAGCTAATTTTTGCCAAAATTTGCACCGGTGCAGCGTGAAGTCTGAAAATGTTTCAACTTGAGCAAAATCACAGTGCTGTATGGATCCAGCAATTTCATAAATGTGTGGAGGCAAGAAGAAAAAGAGACTGGAGGGAAAGAACTTTGTGGTGACTTCTGAGTTCCTCCACACACACACACACATTACTAGCTACAACTAACATCTGTACTGCTAACATCAGTACATTGGCTGTTTGGGGTGAAGAGAAACTGTACAAAATGCAAAGTCTGAATTTGCTTTGTTTTGTGTCTGAACACAACTCAAGCTTCAAAAATGCCGTCCCTCTCTAATGAAATTAAACCCCATTTTGAAACTATTTATGGTTGGCCTTTTTCACCAACAGCCATTAAATGTTTTGAACATTCTCTAATTACCTCTTTATTTAGAGAGATGGAAATTGCCCACCTAAGCACAAAGACTACAAATACAGAATATTATCCAGGGCAACAATTTCAAATTTTATGAAGCTGTCCCAGGAAAAAAAAAAAGTATTTGTCACTGAGGTTAGCCTGAGCGTGCTGATTCATCAAAAACTCCTACAAAACAAGACATTTTAGGCATTTTTTGACAGCAGATCAGTTTTAAATATTGCAGTAATGGAACAAAAAAAGTAGCCACATCTCAGCAAGATAACCAACTTCACAGTGTCCTGGTGTAGCTGCTCAATCAGTGTTTGCTGTTGCACTTGTTTTGACCACCAGTAACCACACATGTCGCCAAATCAACCGGGGCTGAAATCTTAAGGAATACAATTTCAAGTGCACTGGCAGCAAGTTCATATACTGTTTAACCTCAGTTCAACACGGTGCATCTGCAAAACTATCCAGCCTTCTAAGATGTGTGACACATACTAAGTATCTTCAAGCGAGGCACTGAATCACTACCAGCTCCTAGTCTGTTGTTTTGTAGCTGTTCCTGACCTTTGACCTGTGTGTGAAGAGGTTAACATTAAGACACATTCCTTACAGTGATGAGTAAATTATAGTGGAGAAGACAATAATATCGGCAAATAAAGTGGATATATGGTGTCAAAACCAACTCTTCTCTCTGGAGCCCCACTTTTTTATGCATGGACATTTGTTATTCAACATAAAAAAGCAGTGCAAATGAATCAACCATAACTTTGCCACACATGATTACTTTATTTAAGTAATCACATGTTTTTTTTCCTGTAATATGTACCTATTGTTGGAGGCTAATTTGTTCATTTCATAATAGAGAAGATGTGCTCAGTTAGGGGTCAGAAGATAAGAAATGTGCATAAGACAGCAGATACAGACTGGGAGGTGAGGTGCTTCTGCTAATATAGACAGACTATAATCAAGTAAAGAAAGAGAGACAGAAATAGGAGGCAGACAGGGTCAGACAGAGAGAAAGGAATGCTGTTTACTCATTGCACTCATCCATAAGAGGGCTCCATCTCAACAGTCAGTCAGCCGGACGTTGCCTTAAGTTCAGCACTACATCCAGCCAACACCGCCCCCCCCCCCCTCCCCTTCTTCTCCCCAAAACCCCCCGACCCTAAACCGCCACCACTTTACCAACACAAAAAGATGCAGCTTTCCTTTTCACCCTAGCATGCAACTCCCCCCCCCACCTCCTCCACCCACACCCAACTCACACACACACACACACACACACCCCTGGCCTCCCCCTTTTCCCACCTTTGTATCAGTTGAAAGGCATATGGTTACTGCCATCCGATTCCCCCCGGCTGAAAGTGCCTTTCACTTTACCGCAGTTCACAAAGAGGTCAGACTACGGCAAACAGAAATATTGTGTGAGAGCTCACTTTTTTGTGCCTGAGCTAAGAGATGTGAGAGACACAAGAATAGCAGGGGGAGAGAGACTCCCTGATAAAATTACATCTGGTCAAACAAACCTCACTCCATTTCTCATGCCAGAGCGGGAGAATTTATGTTGTAGTGAATAAAGAGCGGTATTTGAGAGAATTGACAGAAACTAAACTAGGACATGGTCAGTCATACATCATTCATTCAAGTCCACATCTATGCACATGAATTTTCAAGCCAGGTCAGATTTCCTGATGTAGCTCAAACAGCTGCCATAGAAATTTTCAGTAAAGGCATTTCAAATAAAGGGAAGGGAAGTCAAATGGTGATGAATTCAGGAATGAGAGGACAAGGGCGTCCTGTCTGAGGTGACTGTCACAATGAGAAAATCAATCAACGATGGGCAGGTAGGGTTGATAGGAGCAAGGTGTCCGAAATATCACAGTGGCCGGTGTGTGTAACATGATGAGGCAGTGTTTCAGTCCCAAACCCCTGGGTCCTCTGGGCTATCTGGTCTCTCAAGCTCTCTTTGTGCTGCTCTGGTAAATGATTAATAACAAGTGTTCCTCTGCTGACCTTGTTTGTTAAAAGACTTGTACCTGACAACTTTCCACAGTTTGTGCTCCAAAGGAAAACTATTTCTGACACAGACAGGGACCCACTCCTATTTCAGAATGTCTCCCGTGACGGTTAAATGAGTCATAAAATAAGTTGAGCTCTTTGAAGCTTTGAGATCTCTACCCCAGTGTCCCTATTGTTAACCCTAATAATTGTAGCCATAAGTTGCAGGGTAAATTTTCAGTACGCAGCCCTATAATTAGACTGCCTATTCAGGCACCAATTTCTGACCAATATTTTTCTTGGCATAAAAGCTACTGAACTAAAGATTTGATTTCCAAATGGGAACTCTGGGGAACCACACCAAAACAGCCTCTGGAAAGAAACCGCACAGCCAAAGAGTCTTCAGCACTTCAAACACTTCACTGCAAGCTAAAAGAGATTAATTCTGAAAAGCTAACTGGTGTTTACTTTGCCCTTTATGATGGTTACTTTTAGTAGGATAACATTTGGTGAGAAAGTGTCAGACTTGGTTTTACTCGAGGCCTGCTGCTTCCCCACAGACCAGGGACTCTTCGAGGAGGTCTTCCCCCAGCAACCTCCCTCCCCCACCCCCCCCCTTGGGGAATAGACTGACGGCCTGGAAGTGTGCCTTGTTCCACGGGGCCATCAAACATTTATTCATCTCATAAGCTGCTGCCAACAACCTCGCTCACAGCCGTGGGCACTGCAGAGAGCTGGGCGCTGGGAGGGCAAGTCAGACTTGCAGTTATGACAGTCATATAAAAGATAATGCAGTGAATTTATATGCATTTTTGTTGTGTATGTGCGTGCATGTATGCGTGCATGTGTGCGTGCATGCACGCGTGCATGTGTGTGTAAACACAGGCAAGCGTGCAAGTGTGTGTGTGTTTGTGTATTAGGGAATGCGGTGAGGGGTTTTACCCCTGAATGGAAGACTGCCTTGCACCATAAATCTGTCCCTCATTGGGAAGACAAAATGAAAATGGCCCCGTCATAAAACATCTGTAATGGCTCCATCCACCACCAACACATAATGGGGCAATTACCAGGAAGGGGGCTGGGACAGCATGAAGCCTTTAGCTCTCTTTGGTACACCACACAATGCTTTGGTGTATGTGTTCGTGTCTTATATGAATATGTCTGTGCATATGCATGTTTGTGCTTCATTCCAGCTTAGGACCGCTATGTAAAGAGACATAGATTGAATGATATTGCAAGAAACGTACCTGTTCCCTGACCTTGGATGTCTAACTCTATCAAAAGATCACATTTATTCCCCAAGAAACCATTCGATCCATTCTGCACACTGACAGACAGGTACATCTAATCTGAAATTGCATTATTGATGCCTGATCTTTTGCGCGGCCCAGCCCGGGCCCTGCATCTTCCACACCTCGTAATCAAGCATAATTGAGGTTAACTGTACGGCACGGCTGAAATGCTAGACAGGTAAGCCGCAGCCTCTCATGATTAATGTAGTGTGTTAGTGTTCTGGGCTCTGACCTTTTGAGATAGGCCAGGCACCATTTTTAAGTGAAAGCTCTGCCTCTGCCGAGTTGTGGAGTTGTCCATCAAGTCCTCCTGCACCCCTTCACCACCCGCCACCCTCCACCTTCCACCCCACCTTCATCCCCCTTTCAAAGTCAGATCCTTGTCTTGCTGCCTCATTGCCCCTGACCCATGTTTGTTTGCCTACATGTCTCGTTTTACAATGCAGAACCAAAACCTCTTTTTACCACCCAGATCCTTTTTTAAATTAGGGTATGTCTTATGTATAGAAAGCAAAATGTTAATGGACATGGACTGAGCTTAATTCAGAGGAGAAAGAATTGTGTTGTTGTCTCTGAGACTCTTTTTCCTATCCCTGGGATATAAAAATTATACTTTGTTAATCTTTACCATTTAATTCCTGTCTATTCCTTCAAGACTGCAACTTGAAACATGCATGGTAGACCTTATTTGCCCTCCAGTGGGCTGAGTGTCCAGACCAGTGAATGCCATTGTCCGGCCCCTGTTGGTCAACGACCCTCCCACCCTCCCCTCTCCTTCTCCACAAGCCTCCGCGGATGTGAATTGGCAGCGAGGTCATGTCCTTGCCTTGCTCCCAAACATAAGCATTGTCACAGCTAACTGAGTAAATTTACTTTTGACTCAAGCTCATTCAGACCCTGCGCACAAACACACAGAGACACTCAACAAAAGAAAAAGATGGACTAAGAGCACACAAAAAGACACTCTTCCTTTCTGCAGGGATCGGCTGGAGAATCTGAAGGTGTACTTGTTAATCAGGGATGGTGAGGACCCGGGTCACCATCTGTAACATAGACCAGGGGTAGTAAATGGATGAGGAGAGGTGAAAGGGCAACCTGAGACATTCCTTTAGAAAATAACCAGAGCAAAAACGGGCTTCTCTGGACAGGTATGCCAAGCAGATCTATCAACTTGAGACTTTTCTGTTTTCTTAGTTTTTAATTGTACTTAATGCCACATCTGTAGTCTTACCCAGATATAAAAACATGAACGCAAGTTAAAACAAAGTCTCTTCCGCAGCTGAAATGAGCTAGCATTCACCCTCACGTTTAAAAAGGCCAGTTGGGAGTGAGTTTAATGCAATTAGCAGGTTATCTGTGGTGAAGTGGAGGTGTCTGCTGTCTTCCTGTTACCATATGGCCTGACAGGAGGGAGGGATGGCTTTCCGTAGGACCACAGAGGAAAAAGCAAAGGAAGAGACGGGCAGATGCCCCGTTAGAGGTATCTTTTGTTACACTGTGGCTGCTATGTCCCGGTTTATTATCTGTCTCTGCTTAACCAGCAGCTGCCAAGTGCGACCACCATCACACACTTTCACGTCAAATTCTGGTTCAACAAGTGATTTTGTTTCGAATTTCAATTTTGTTTCCTACTTCTGTGACGAAACACTTTTTTGTTAAACGAGTTTTATGAAAACGAATCACAAGTGACCTTTGGTATTAAAGCACAAGCAAGTGTATGTAATGTTTGGGGCCGCCCCTGCCTTTGTGTTGAAGCCAGTGGTTCAATGAAAGGCGGCAGGAGGGGTCACTTCAGGCATCTGCTGCTCTCCTGCACCACTCATCTGTCCATCTGTGTATGCTGCTGCCCTTCTGTCTGCTGATACACACGCACAAATACATATAAGAAGACACACTCCTTGAATACTGTTGCCTTTAAATGCAGACTTAATGTAGACCTGTATGTCTGTGAGAGTTTTATTCTGCATCTGTTTAGCCCAAAGAAGCACCACCTTGCATTGGCCTGTATGTGTTCTTGGCTGGAGAAAGGTGTCAAGCTTTATTATAGAGGGAACCACAGTATCTGCAAAGCATAATGGTGGGAACTAGAGGAAACCAGAGAAGGAGGGACCCCTCTAGAGGCAAGAAAAAAATCAGTGAGGAGAGAAACAGTCCCTGAAAAATAAATATGTTCGTGCTGGATTTTATCAGTAGCTGTTTAAAAGTCAGGCCTTGGCAGTGACCGAGCTCCTCTTTTTCTCTTCCCTTTCCACATTTAAATTGTATCCATTCAACAAATCAAAGCCTGAGATCTGAGTCCTCACAATAAATTTTCTAATGCTCCTTAATACCCGTTTAACAAATTTCTGCTTGCTTAGAGGTCCTCGCTGTCTGGAAGATCATCGTGATTTATGCCTTTCCTGTCGCTGATGAGGACATCACTGATAACGGAGAGGTTAAGTATGAGGAACATTTACGTCTCCATACGAGCCAAGACGTTTTTTTTTTTTTTTAATCTTGGAGAGGCTCCCGGGCTTTCCACTCAGAGCAACACCTAGTAGATCTTCACTTTTGCAGCCTACCAGTGCATTACAGATCTCTAAAGAGGAGCCTCCGCGCACAGATGTGGGGTGTCAAGACTATTTGTGTTATACATTCTCCACATTTCTGATGAAAAGGACCCGTCTCTTTGCCAATTTCGGTTTGCTTAGACTAATATATTCGGACCAAGTTTCAAATAAACACAAGTCTCTTTTTGCTCTCTCTGCCTCGGTGTGGAGTGGAGGGACAATAAGGCGGTTGTGATGAAGAACTTTATAGGAACATTTAACTTAAGAGTGAGGGATTGAAGCGGGTAAACAAAGCATTCCTTTCCCTTTCATCACCATTTAACTGTTCCCTTCACATTCAGTCTCACCTCCAGGCCAGTGCCCGCCAGACTGGGGGAACTTGTCAAATAAATATAAATCAAAACGTAAAGGTTTATCCCAAGAGTTACCACACAGCTGCTTTTTGTGTCTTTGCTCAATTTTTTATAAATCGCTAATCCAGAATCTCATCTCTGACGCTAAAGAGAGACTCATGGTAGTGCACAGTATCTCCCAAAGTGCACTTGTGAGCAGGAGAGGATAGCATGACTCGTAGTAGCACCCCGGCGATGGTGTTCCAGACATATAGCCTGGAGGGCCATTTGGTTATACTCAGGGGAATGGTTGTTGTGTCAGTCATTTGCAGCGACTGCTAAAGAGTGCACTTAGCATCCTCTGTTTCCCCCTAGCAAACATGTGGGGAGTGACATGATACTGTACAAGAGCCTGGACAACATATAACATTTCAAAGCAATTTCCTAATTGTTTCCAGGCCAAGGTCGATAGCCTATATGGAAGCAATCCCTTTCTTTCAAACTTTTTTTTTTTTTTTGTCATCCACAGATTGGGAAACATTAAAGTGTTAAGTAAACTTGACCCAGGCGGGCTAATTCATTGGGAAATAGCTGGGGTTCCTACATTCAGTGCCATATCAGTGACAGTCAGTCAGTGGATTTCCTTCTACTTGGATGGTCACCATATGTTTATATGATTTTTGTGGTGCAACCCAGAGCCAGCCAGTCACTGAGTAATGACATTTGTTGTCTGTGATGAGAGACTGTTTACAAAGGGAAGGAATAGCTTAGCCAAGATACCTGAAGGCAAAGGTATACGTGCTCTATATGCACTATATACATCTTATAGAGGGATTAACTGATTCTGGTGTTGATTTTGATCAAACCTTAAGAAAGTGTCTATGAAACATGGTGTTCAAAATTGTCACAATATAGTTGTTTTCCTACATTTTTCTTTGAACGTGATTCAGTATCAGTTTGTTCTGATGGTTAATGAGGAACGTCATCATCATAAACCAACATGTAATTTAAGCATATTTTTTTAATAATTGAGCAAGAAACAACTATAATGAATTTTGTTCAGTATGCATGGTTGTAAGCTTAACAATCATACTATAGAAAGTAATTCAGTTCAGGTCTACATGAAAAATTCCAATGATGTGATCTCTTCTTTCATAATCCGTGCATTAAAGGAAATTCTTGCCCTCCAATTTAAGTCAAAAAGAAATGCCCCACAGTGTTCTTGGTTTTGGAGGTTTTTTAGCAAAGTTAACCCCACTTAAAACACTTTGACATGAAATGAAAAGAATAGAGATGAGGGTGGAATTAATCATCAGAGGTACAAGGCTGGTGGACTTGGTTTTGAATTTTATTTGTACAGTAATGGTGTGGAATATTATCCAGTAATATATGTATATAAATGATCTTATATATCATTGTAAAAGCTCTTTACACTCTAACTGAATGCACCTCAAAACTCAGATCCTATATGCAATTATGAGGTAGACATTAATAATGGTATTTTCCACCCTCTGCAAAAAAATATTGAATACACCTTAAATTACTCTTATCAATGTAAGAAATATATGATTATCATGAAACTCTGTACATCACAAATAATAAAATAATTATAGAATAGAAATTATACCGATTTGAGTGCATTTTGTATATTTACAAAGAAATGCAGCATTCTCATTTCTTCATTTCTTGCACTTTGTAAAGTTTTCGACTGTACAAATATTTACAGCTCAAAAATAATGAACAGCAGTGCATTCAAAGCTAATGTGCATTTAAATATCGTCTCGTTTGCGAGTCTTTTATATTTTCGTCATCAGAGAAGACAAACTCTCTTCGCTGACCGCATGTCCTTGGCGCAGTCAGTTGTGGAAGTGCATTTCGTAAAGATGCAGACTTTTGAGCAAAAAGTTCGCCTCAGTAATGTGTGCTTTTTTTTATTTTTTACAACAACAACAGGGCCCCAGTCAGGCACAAGTCTGGTTTTGTGTCCTTTCTGTCCGCAAAAGCGCACGACGCCTCTCCCAGCGCCTCTCCACCGGTCTCCAGTAAGGCAAAAAATCTCTTGAAGGCATTACCACCATCATCTTATCTCCTCTCCTCAGACCAGTGTGCGTCCATGTGTGTATGTGTGTGTGTGTGTGTGTGTGTGTGTGTGTGTGTGTGTGTGTGTGTGTGTGTGTGTGTGTGTGTGTGTGTGTGTGTGTGTGTGTGTGTATGTGTATGTGTGTGTGTTTGGTAGATTAGACATTCACCCCCTTTTTCTTTTCTTTTTTTTTTCGGAAAACAGGCACTTGCTCGGGCCTGTAATGACTCCAGCTGGACAGTGGCAATTACGGCCTGGATGCACATACCCAAAAGAGTCCGCCTGGCTGGCAGGATCACACGGCAGAGCTGCAACAAAGCGCTGACGGGCAAACCCCACTGTCCTCTGGCCTCGGCACGAACAGGTGCACAGTTGGACTCAATAGGCTCCCATCTCGCCTTGGTGATCAGTCAGATCACACACCATGTACCCATCCCTTGTGCCATATGGACGCGTCTCACTCTGGGAAAAAAAAGCCTGTTTGATGAGTGGTAACTTGTTGCATGGATGGGAAATAAGGCGTAACACTTTAAGGCAGAGAGTGTAAATTATTGTGAGTCTGAATAAATAGCAGATATCGCCTCTTGTGTGCATCCCTTTTGAATAAAGACAAGGCGCGTCATGCCTGTGAGAACTTTATATCTTCAATCTGGGACCCATCAAGACTTATCTTTGATTTTTCTGTCTTTTAAAAAAAAAAGTTTTGTTTTAATGGATAAGGGCCGCTACCTGCACCCACACTGCTCCACCACCATGTCCTCGTACTGTTTGTACACCACGTTATTGCCCGAGTCTATGTACAGGATGCTGATGGGACTGAGTTTGGTGGGGACGCAGCAGCTGGGCGGGGTGCTGTTGGGGTCCATGGAGTTCATGAGCGTCTGTATGATGGCGTGGTTCGTCGGTTCGAGGTGCGACCTCAGGGGGAAGTCGCACACCCCTTCGCAGTGGTACGCCTCGTAATCCAGGGGCGCAATGATCCAGTCGTCCCAGCCCAGCTCTTTGAAATTCACATGCAGCGCCTTTTTGCTGCACCTGGATTTAGATTTCTTCCCGTGTCTCTTCCCGTGCCGGTTGCTCAGCGCGGTCCTGCGCCGCCGCCGGGGCCCCTCTCCTTTAACCCCCCGCAGCGACACCCCCTCCTCCTCCTCCGCCGCCGCCCTCACCACCGCCTCCTCCTTCTCGCCGACGGACCTCCGCGATTTGATCTTCTCCTTCATCTCGTTGAACAGGTTCTCCCTCTTCTTGGAGCGTGTGTAGGCGACCAGGATGGCCTTCTCCTGCTGGGAACGGCCGCTCCTGTCCAGCCCCAGCTGCCTCAGGTCCACCTCGGTGTCTGATTTGCCGAGAGTGACCCGGAGCTGGAAGCAGAGCTGGTTCCCCTGCTGATAGTGATGAGGATGATGATGGTGGGGGTGGTGGTGATAATGATGATGCTGGTGTGTTTTAAACATTTCCCACACGTCCAAAACCTCCCAGCCGGCCTTGGTGGAGTCCAGCGGGTCCAGCGACCTGGAGTCCAGCAGCCTGTCCGAGAGGCAGGGGTAGAGCTGGATGTCGTAGAGGCCCGTCGTCTGCAGGGAAGTCTGCAAATCCCCGGGCGCTCTCCTAAATATCCTTAAT
This sequence comes from Thunnus maccoyii, assembly GCF_910596095.1. Classification (NCBI taxonomy): domain Eukaryota; kingdom Metazoa; phylum Chordata; class Actinopteri; order Scombriformes; family Scombridae; genus Thunnus; species Thunnus maccoyii. Next base: position 27,112,267 of record NC_056542.1, read on the forward strand.
TCCGCCCCGACCAGCTCCTCTTTGTCTGAAAGGGTTGAGACATCAAACAGATACTTTTGTCTTCGCAGAGGAGAGTGCAAAAGATCGTCTGCAAGGATAAAAGAAGAAAATAATTGCAGTCAGATTCACTTAGGGTGTACAGTGTTCAGAGGGAAGGGGGGAGGGAGGGAGGAAGAGAGGGAGGGAGACTCACATTCTCCCACAGAGGCCTTCTCTCTCTCCCCCCTCTCTCTTTCTTGTTTTTCAAATGTCCACCCTGAACCTGCCTGAAACAAACTACAGCTGACAAGTCCTCAGTTTGGATGAGAATGAAAAAACTTCATGCTTATTGTTGTTTAAAAAAAAAAAAAAAAAAAAACTTTTCCGAGATTTTGAGCCAATCTTGACAATGATTTTCCTCTGATTTCCTCTGATTTAAATCTATCAACCTCAACAGAATCCTCCTGATAAATAAAATCTATTACAAATCCTTAAAACAGACTTTCACAAAGTCTTGTTTTAGACTTTTTTTACAAAGTCTGTTTTAAGAAACAAACATTTACAAAGTCTGTTTTAAGGCTTCCTCTTCTAGTTCCTCAAGTTTCTTAATTTCATTTCCTGCAAATTTCTTGCACAGGAACAATTTAAAATGATACTGAGATGCAAAGCACACGATGTTCATACAGGAAGCATCTAGCTTGCCCCAAAAACAGTAGATTGTTTTTTTTCTACACTTAATATCTTATTTATCCGCTAATCATCGCTCATTATGAGGCTAAAGTTCGTTTTTTTTACATTACAGTAACAATAATCCAATAAAATCTGGCGATATTTTAAAGCCACTTTTAATCAAAGTCAGCATGTCTTAATGAAAATAGTTCTGCTTTCATTTTACTTGATGACAGACTGATTATTAATTTCCACCTCCTTGGCAGAGTGGATGTAAACTTTTCCTTCGTTGCAGCTTCAGAGTCTTTAATCCTAGCAGAAGTCAGATCATCAGAAACGTGGTTAGTTTTTTTTTTTTTTTTTGAGAGCTCTGGTACAGTTGTAAAGCAAAAAAAAGAAAACACACACACACACACAAAAACAAGAGGCCTAGTGATGTGAAGGCCCCTGGGTGCTGCCAGACACAACGGACCAAAGGCGACATACTGTACACTCTACTGAACAATACACAATTAATGCATTATTCCCTGCTGGAGACCCAGGAGGCCTGCAAATATTTCATCAAGGCGAACCAATGAGACTGGAATATAACTCTGTGGAACAATGCATGAGAAGGCGTCAGCGTTTGAAAACAAATATTAAATATCTGCCTGAGTATTTTTAAGTGTGTTTTTTTTTTTCAAATCAAATTTGAATCAGAATGATTTATGTTTTACAGCCTGTGAGATAAAAGGAGTTTCTTCTTATAGTTTTACTGCAAAAGCTTTTGTCTTATTTTCCGCTTGAAAGCTTAAATTCTTTGACCCAAAGGAAATCATTCTTGTAATAGGCATGGGATGTTGTGTTGTTTTCTGCCGTTTTTCTCTTTTTTTTCCGGCATTTTTCCTGCCATCGTCAATCAGTAGTTTAAGTGTTTGTAGAATCCACAGCAGAATTTATCGAGAAAATGTAATTTAACTCAAGGAAACCCATGAAACCAGTTGATTTACGTTGTAAACACGAGAAATGTTGGCTTGTAACTGTCAAAAATTTCCACTTGTTTCAAGGATAATGTTTTCAACTCAATACTGAAATAAAGTCGCCTGTTGAGATGGAAAATGTGTGGCGTGTTTGTCAAAATCAACTTGTTGCCTCGGCTGATCCTCACAATTTCTGGCTGAACGTTTTCTAAGTAAATAAAAGTGACGCAGGTCTAAACGCTCCTGTGATAAAAAAATTTGTAAAAGTTATTCTAAAGAGATATTTGAATCTGCTTGTCAGTTTCGCTCTGTGAACCCTGCCGAGTCAAACCGTAAAAGCAGATTGAAACCTTGTGCTCGTTTCAGTGACTTTGCGCGTATGGTCTGCATTAGGTTTCTTCTTCTTTTTTTTTTTTTTTTATAAGACCTCAAACAAATCGAATACAAGTTCACCAAATAATTAACAGTTCTGAATTCCCATCTTCCTCATTAAAGGACTTCCCTTCTTATATTTCATCTCATCCTGCCAACGACAACATTCCCCTTAAAATGCGCCTGCACGGACTGACTGGACAGACTGCTGAGGTTACTGAGAGATATTCGTGTTGACAGTCAAAAATGTACAAAGTTTTCTTAATTTCATTATTATGTAAAAAGACGTTTTTTTCCCATTACGCACAAGATGCTTGAAGGTGGATGGGGTAAAACGCGCTAGATGTTACTGCTAGGTTAAAACGGCATTCGTGCACTTTTGTTTGACCTTGTTGGTTGTATTTGAACAAATGCAAAACATGTTTTTGTCATCTATGCCTCTGTTTAGAGAGAGAGAGAGAGAGGTAGAGAGAGAGGTAGAGAGAGAGAGAGAGAGTGAGTGAGAGAGAGAGAGAGGGAGAGGGAGAGAGAGAGAGAGAGAGAGAGAGAGAGGCCGGGCTGCACCATCTGCGCTTTAATGAGTTACCCCAAGTGCCAAAAGTAATTTTCAGATTCGGGTTATTCTTTTCTGATCTTGCCTTTTCTGACCTCCAGGAAACACCCTGTCTGGTTTTATAAGCGAATTTCATTTACCTACGAAAGTGTGAAAGCCAAAGAAGCCGTGGATCATAGGTGCACTCAGTAAAACCTGTCGCTGCACGGATGAATAATGCGTGAAAGACGCAAAAGTTGTTACTTTTACGCGTCAAAAGATGCCCCCATGCGTATTTCTTTCCTGATGGGGGCGATTTAAATCACGAAGCCTCCCAGCTGAGACTCATTCTGCAGGTTAATGCAGTGCAACACTTAAGGGATGCTGGGAGGACTCCAAAAAGAAACGAAGGGCGCTGAGCTGAAAGAACGGGAAGAAAAATAATTTTCCGTAATTAAAGTGGCGGTCGCAAAGGGAGGTTCCGCAGTAAAATACGAACCACTTCACAGCGGAGGAAGTGCTCTTTCATTTTTTTTTTTTCTCTCTCGTCGTTTTTTGGTGATGTGCCATCGTGGCCGAGCTGGGTCATTATGGGAGAATAGACAGTGTTTGATATGTTATGACATGAACACTCAATTAGATCACCGAGTTCAAATACTCCAATCAGCCGTTCGATGCCAAGCAGCTCTCAGAGGGTCCAGCTCGGGGTCAGAGCCAGTGACACATCACATCAAAATCACAGGAGAAAGTGAGGCGTTTTTCCTATCAAATCAGTTCACACTGCAAGAAATGACCACACGGACGAGCCCTTTACATTCATATTCACTCTTTAAACGTCCTTTTTTGTCTTGAACCAAGTGTGGAGTGAGAATTATTTTCAATGTCCCTTTTTATCCAAGAAATTTGTGTCAAATCTTGAAAAATACGTTTTTACGCTTCACTGAACATACGTCTTGAAACAGTTGATTTGAAGTGGAAATAATTCAAACTGCACCTCACTCCGCTTTGCTAGATAAAAAAAAATATAATTTAAGCAGCCGACTCTGGCCTGAGTAACTCGTCAGGATGGATATTTTTTGCAGCGCGCAGTCTGCGTCCCAGAGCTGAGGCTCGGAGTGTTTCAGACAGGAGGGGACGCAAACAAAGATAGCTTTTATTTCTCTTGCAAAGATTAACTCGGCTTATGCCCCCTTGTGTGTGTTGGATGTGTTTGTGTTTATCAGATTGTGTTTGTCCTCACAGACCGGTCAAATCACTTGGTTACACATGTTAACTGACCCAAACACCTGCTTCTCACACCGACCCGCTCTGCCCTGGCCCCCCAGCTGCCTTTGTCAGCACAAGTTGGCCAAGACTGGGCACCATAATGGCAGCAGATTACACTTTTTAATATGTGGCGGGTTTAGGGATTCGGCCTATCTAGCATTTTAAATGCTCACGCTTTGTTTTAGGGTGTTTGTGTTTGGAGAGCAACGAAAAATCGAAAATGAAACAACCACCAAGTGCTGTAATATCCTAAGTGAAAAAAAAGTTTCCTCTCTATTCACGTGGAGGTTGGGAGCGGAATAGTTTTTGCTGCAGCCTGCACTGACACTGATTTACAGCCTTCATTTAGACAGCGCCTCAATTAGTGTTTTACTGTCGTGTTACCCGGAGGTTAATTTAAGTGTAATATAACTTAATACTTTAATACTTTGTTACACGTTTCTGTGGCTGTGCGCCAAACAGTCCTGAATGCAACCATGAAACGTGAGGCATTGCTCATGAATAACAAATAATCCTGCAGCTTTCAAGACTTTGCTTTTGTTTAACAGTTACTTTTATGATTTATTGATATTTTTGCGCGTAAAAGTGCGTCTGCACATTATTTTGCCCGATTAAAACGTGCGTAAAAGTAGCCGATGCTCTTTAGTTTTTATACATTACTGTACTTTTTAGCCACTTTTCATCAAAATCTGCACAAGAGGTGAATATTAGTCCGTGGAGAAAAACGGTGTCACAGAATTATGAGACTGAGCTGATGGAGCTGGCAGCGGACTGAAACCAACCTGTTCCTCTGTCCACAAAACTTGTTATGGTGTTGGCAGATTTAGAGGAGCGGAAAAAGCTTGCGTTTAGTCCGAGCTTCTCTGCAGCCGAGTATGTCCTGTATATAGAGAGCATGTATTCATGCGGCACAATATCGTCCTTTAGGTCTTCTTTGTGGTGGCTCACGATAGGATGCGAGGACGCGAAGATGTCTTTTAGGAATTTGGTTGACCTTTGTCCGTTCTGATGATGGATCCTGGCTCCCCTGTTCCTCCTCGGCGCAGAGGGAGAGATGATAGCAGCTGACTGGAAACACGGTATATTCCCAAGGAAAACAAGGAGCAGGCCCAGATAAAGCGTTACGACTCGAGATGCGTCCATGGCTGGAGAGTCACCGGGAGATGTTGAGAAACTCTTTCTCTTTTTTTCCCCCCCCGCACAGTGAAGTTGGTTTCTGGGGGCCGCCGGAGCCGGAGATGATGTGCGCGTCAGGGTCGGAGAGCTGCTACTTTTGCGCTCTCCGGTCGCACCAGAAGAAGTGCGTTTTGCGCTCTGGACTCCACACAAGAGCGGAGAGTGTTGGGCCGAGAGAAACACGCCCACATGGTCGCTCAGTGCAGGGCTTCCCAAACAATTTCATGTCACAGACCTTCAAACAGACGCACACAGAGCCAACTGACCGCCACAAGATACAGACGCAGGAGTCCATGTGGGAACTTTATGTTGTGGGTTTAGCAGCAAATTGATGAACTGTCTACACTACACACCGTTAAAACTACACTAATGTGGTTGACAATAACTTCAAAGTTTATCATTATTATTATTTAGTTATTATTTTTTAGTAAAACAAATTACAGTGAAAATAAACTTTTTATACCTTCAAGAATTAATTTAAACCAGCGATTTAAACTAAAACGACCAGCTAATACATGTTTCCGTCAACTGCCAAGTTTAAAATGCGGAACACAGTCGGTGTTTAGTCTACACAACACTGAAAAACCACATCAGAGTCATAATTCCCCTTATCACAGAGTCTTTGAGAGAAGCTTCCAAGGCCACATCAAGATTAGATTTTACGCAGATAGGCTGAAGACAACGTGATCATAAAGGTGCGTCATTTTTTAAAAGAATCATCGTGGATTTTTGCAACTGAATTTCACACTTTATTTAGAGAGAGAGTGCTTTAAATGATATGATATGTAATGAATAATAAATAATGCAGATGACATTTCAGTGGTTGACTTTGTGTTTGTCGATGGCATCTGAATTCTCGAAGACTGAGATGAAACTCTCCAGAAATAGAAGCATCGTTAAATAAAATGAGGGATGAAGTTTTGTTCATTTAAATGTAACAAAAGCGTCAACACAGTAAACCCAAAACATAAAGTCTTGATGTGGAGTCGCTCAACTGCATCGATACATTCAAAATGACTCCACTGACCTCTAGCGGCTTCTGGTGTCTATTGCAAGACAAACGTAAAGGAACGAGGCCAAATATTGCATTTAGGTCATCTGGAGAAAGCTATGATGTATAATTTAATGGTAAAATATATGAGACTTGAGATTTTTTTAAGCATGTCCAAATGCCATAAACGATTTTTTTATTTATTTGTATTAGTCTTGATCCTGATGGTGACACATATGCACCTTTTTCTACTCTTTTGTAACTTAGATGCACCTTTCTGCACAATTTGATTTATTGCATGTAAGTCGGTACAAATTAACCAGTATTATTATTCATGCACTGCACTATAATCTGTAGTTTGCATCTCCTATTACCTTTATGTTTTTTCTGTTTTACTATCTGCTTTATTTTACCATGTACGTATACACACATATTTAAATAGGTACATAGAGCATCTCTTGAGCACAAAAAATGTTCTTTGGGATTAATAACATTATCTTATTCTGTCTTATTATATCAGCTCTACACTGAAACACCCAGTGCTGGTTTTACAGCAATAACATTTAACTGCAAAATCTAACAATTACAAATAGTTTAATGTGATGATTAAAAATCATTAATTTCCTCATTCAAGTTGAAAGAGAATATTCCCAACACTTGTGCGTCTATTTCCTATGAAGAAAAATTGACCATCATATTGTGTTTAAATACAAAGACAGTTTGTCTGATGGGGATGTGTTTTGGTTTAGTTTTTGTTGTAACTACCTTTACCAAATCTACAACTATTCCTTTTATCAAATAACTTTTCTGTGATGTGTTCACATATTATTTTGTCTGCTCTTTTTTTTGCCAGATTAGGTGAAAGTGTAGCACAGCCTGAGGGGCGACATGTCAGACTGTTAACTCTCTGTAAACCTTGATACAAGGCACAGTAACATAACTGCACAAAAGAGGGGCCACATCATTTATAAAAAACATCTTTAAAGTTGACTTGCAATGAGAACAAATATGATGGGGTTGGTCTGGATTTCAGTGTACAGAGGTGACCCTTGCTATAGTTGAGTCTGTTCGTTGTGAGTTTCATTTATTATTTCTGTAATATATTTATATTTTACTGGTTTATTTGATGGGGACAATGCTCATTGATCAACAGAAACAAACTATTATATAATTATATAGTTGTATGTATATAGTATATATAACTGCATTAATTTTAGATGATATTACATTCAGGAACATGTGAATAGTATCATTCACCACAGTCAGATAAATCAGTGCCACACATTACAGACTTAACGACAGTGTCTGTTGTTGATCTGCTGCTCATTGTATGACTTTATGTTGTTGTTCCAGCAGAGGGCCTCAGTGATAAGAAGACAAACTGCTCCTCATAGGTCACATGCTAACATTTCATTCAGTGCCACCCAGTGTCCAGTGCTTCCCCAGAAGCCAGTTTGACGCACTTGGAAATGATGAATGATGAACACAGATAAAACATCATCCTGGAGGTTATTTCTTACTGATATATGCTACTTGGTTCCTTTTCGGCTATAATGATCATCAATCTAGTTTCTAGTTTGCACTCATAATCTATGGCGCAGTTGCTCGTGCAAACATTATGATGTTTTCATATTACAGAATCTGTAATTGGCACCATGACAAATGAAGGCGCAGAGGCTGCATTTGAATATAAATGGTTAGTAGGCATATACAAATTAGGACAAGCGCAGCGCCTTCCTCCCTGATTTCAGCACTATGGAGAGCCAACACGCTCTGATCCGAGAGCAGTTCAGCAGACTATATTTGGTTTCATGCACATTACTGTACACACACACACACCTGCGGGATGTGTTGAACATATGCAGGCCCTATAGTCGATGTCGTGATGCGCCTTTCAGCTGGCATCGTTATAATGTGAATCAAGGAAATATTATATTCCACAAATACTGGCTGTTATGCATTCATGGATGAATAGGTATTCTAAAAATATAAAATGTATTTTGGTGATGAGAACATCATCATACCAGGGACCTATCAGCATGTACATATGGGTTATGTATTGGAGGACATGCCATGTGTTAAATGGCTCTCTTGGATGAAATACAGGATAGCATACATTTAAATTTATACCATACACTGACAGGGACTTAATTTAGCTACATCTCCATATACCTGTGGTTTTCCAAAGATGTCAAACCCATAGGCTATGTATTATTCACCAGCCTCTCCGCAGCTTATGTTGCTATACGGCGGAGGGGAGTCAGCGCCTTACGCGTTATGTAACACACTTGGGATGGTAGTCATTAATGCGTGCACAGTCAGTGGTCTCGCTTCTTGTCCAATCATGTGTGTCCTCAGTCTGCACGCAGCTCTCCTCCACCCGACATCCAAACAGCAGAGCAGAGCAGAGCAGAGCAGAGCGGAGGCTGCCACCGGCGGAGCACCAGCGGCGGAACGACCCTTTGTGCTTCACCATCTGACGCGCATCCTTCTGAGAAGAATCACCACCAAGCATCCAGGCAAGCGTTTCATTCATGTGACTTTCATGACAAATATTTTTCACAGCAATCCATGATTATGATTAGGTTAGAAAATGAAACTGTTCACAGGATGGGAGCAGGTGGGCAGAGGAGGAGCTGTTTACAAGTTCAGGAACGAGTCTTTATTTTCAATGATCCGAATGATATGAGTAATCTTACATATTTTTGGGTGGTGCTGGGTGAAATCTGGACATATTATGTTTGAAGTTGGATGTTTACATCACCGTTGGTTACATCCTAGCCTACTTCGCATGTCTTTATTCTAGAGGCATCCCCGCTCCTGAGGAAAACATACCTAACTGTGGGGGCGCCACATGGAACAAAAACAAAACCTGGTTGATTTATACAACATGATCAAATGTAAAATAAATGTTTGAAGGAAATGTGGAGAGAGGTACTGTCATTGTCAGGGGACACTGGAAATCTCATAAGCTTGCATGATACTCAATGAAAATGGCTCAGTAGCGACATGTGGAAAACAAAGGGAGGCATGTAAACAATGTCAACAGAGAGGAAAACAAGCAGGGCTTTCCTGATTGTATAGTGGCCTAAATTCTTAAAAAGAAATGGGTATTTTTTTAAACAATTTTAACATCACCCTTAAGGTCCTACTGTATGTGAAACCATATACTATAATTATTCTAATACTTTTTATCATAGCAGTTATTCTATTGTACAGGCCTCATAAACATCTAATCTACTATCAGGAAACCATTTTAACAGTGTAGATATTGTTTCTAATATCATTTATGCTCCCAAAAATGATGCTGAAAGTCAAAGTGATGACTCAGTTATGACATCATGCAATGATGATGCAGTCTGTTTTAGGCTCAGTGCCCTCAAAATAAATGTTACCGATGATGTGGTTCTTAAGAAAGACTGAAATCTTTCAGTTTTCAGAGAAAGTATTAGTATTATTTCCCCTATGAGAGATAATGGAAGATGCAGCTTGGATATAAATAGTCAGTCAAGATAAAACCTTCCAGGAATGACTAACAGTGACTTATAAGTTCATCATTGTGCATTAAACGTCATCATCACTGAAATGATACAACTTTACATCTCATTAACGATCACGTCAGCACAACAAATGGAGGGGTTATTATGGTGGGGTTATTATGAAAATGGAGTCAACAGCTCCATATTAGTCTATGTGCGAGATCAACATTAGAAAAACACATAGACTGGAGTGGATTAAAGGAATTATTATTCACGCCCACGCCATGCTGTTTTAGACCATCTGGATGAGGGAAATAGCTTGAGTGGAGGCTTAAAGAATTGTTTACCAGTCATGAGCTCATTCTATCAGCAGTTTGCTTCCCACCAGCAGCTTTTACCCTATCCATGCTAAGATGCTATGCTAAGATGAACCATGTCTCCCTTTCCCAGTGCATCTACTTTCTAAATCAGTTTGTCTGTTTGTCATGCTTAAGAGAGCTGAAAATCCTGTGTCTGCTACTTAGATAATGCTTAGCCTCTCACTCAGTAGGTAACCAATCAATGTTGTCTGGAGTCAAGCAGATGATCCAGGTGGGGGAACCAAACTGGTTGCATAATCTTACTTTATGGGGTCTAGTTCAGGCAGGAAGTGGTCACAGTTGAGATGGGAAGAAAACAAATAATATACAGGCAGCAGAGCATGCACGGGCAGGCGTCCGTATCCAAACACCTCACAAGGTTCAGGTTACTCTAGCTGATGCTACTGAGTGACCATCAGCAAAGGAAGACGGTCAGGAACTGGAGCAAATAATAATAAACAGAGACTTTTCTAAAACACTGAACGGTTCGGCTTAAGAATACAACAGTCGAGCCGATCTCTGTTTCTTCATTCTTCATGTTTTGATGACACCACCCTCCTGGATTTCCCTCACATGGCTGCTTGTTGCTGCATGGATTAATAACCGTGCTGATGAAGGACATGGCTGCCAGTGGAGCCAAAACAGCCAGCAGAATCGCTTCTCAATCATAAGCTAAAAACCACACCCTGTTTTTGAATGAGCACTCCTTTCATCCTCTCTCCCCCAGCTCTAATTTCATCATCACTTTCAGGCTTATACTCTCATTCTTTCACTAATAGTTGCTTTTCTTTGTTTCAGATAAAGAAAATTTGACCCATTGCACTTCTTGCAAGAGAATCAGTTTAAAAAAGCATATACTACAATCATATATTGGAATATACTGAATCATTTAAGTCAGTAGTTCTCAGTTAAGTACATGAGGATGCTCACTGTGCTCACACACACACAGGCTCAAGGACAGAGTGTGCATTCAGAATGAGAAAAACACTCTCTACAGCTGAATAGAAACACTCCCGCATCACCTCGGCACACTCTAAATATTTTCACAGTGAAGAACGGCTTCTCAGGATGAGCAGCAGAAGCCTACACGTTGTGCAGATTTACACATAATTGGTCCCATCGTTCGTGCAGCGTTTTCCCTCGGTTGCTAAGACTGTTGCTAGGGCATGGCTGTGGCTGCTCTGCCCTGCACGCTGCCTAATCTGATTTTGCCGTGCCAGTCTGCCATGCAGCCAGGCAGCCGTGTGTTGCTACAGCACACGATGCTATGGATGTCTGTTGGAATGCAGAAACTGAAAAGTGAAACAGTGAGCAAAGAAGGCGTAGGCCACCTAGAACTCAAATCTATTTTTGAGTCTGACAGTATGAGGCGGAGTTTGATTCCCAAAGCTCTCTGCTCTATTTTTGCAATCCTCTCTGGTCCTCTGTGGTTTGAAGAAAAGAGGATTTTTGCAAGTCTGAGCTGCTCACACAGGGAATCTGGCTTATATTAGATCAAGTAGTGATATCATACTGTTGTCAGAAGGAGTGTTGTTGTTGATAGTTGCTGTGGGAGATGGATGATCAAGGTCTGACTGACATCTATCTCATTGTGCCAGGCAAAATTTTAAAAAAGTACCATCTGGATGCGGCGAGGGAAGACAGGTTCAGGTTCATTGATGCGACAGCAGCACGCAGGCCTTGGGGTCAATTACATCATTCCTAATGCAAAAAAAAGAAAAACATTTATGCACTTACGCAACTGACCCCCTTAGGCGACGCCGCTGTGAGGCAGCGTAATCAACAGGCAAGAGGAAGTGAAATGATTGTATGAAGTTCATTCAAGCATGAAGGAAATTCTGCATTATTCAGCTCTGAAGCATCAATAAAAAATGTTTTCCTCCTTGTTTAAATGTGGATGTACAGCATGAAAAAAAAGTTCAGCGTTAGAGACTTTGGTCTATATATGAAACCATTTTTAAAGAGGATCACTCCATCATCTTTTATATATCACTGATAAAAGGATTTTGTTGCTTTTGGCACACCGCTCCACCGTTTTGGTACAGAAGGATAATAAGGAGTGTAGTTTTGCTTAGCAGAATGAGTTGGATACCTCTCATCTATTTCTTAACTTCATCAGATTATCTTAATCTGGGATGATTTTGATGAAAAGTCTAAAAATGAAAAGAATATTACCCATCTTTCTTCATTATAGATGTATCTGTACAGACTCTAAACTCTCCACTCAAATTATACAGAAGTTAGTTATTTTTCATAAACATGCTTTTGTCTTATCTCTTCAACTGTTTTTATCTCATTTTTACATCTCTTTTCATTGTGTGGCAGCTTTTGTTGTATGAATATAACCTTTTCTCTCATGTGATTGTAGGAATTTTATGAATTCAGAATCTTCTTTTTAAAAAAAGGCACCTGCTGCACATTTATAGTTGTTATACACAAAAATTGGTTTCATAAGGTCATAAATTTAGTGTGCATGGGTCATGGCTGGCTCTGTGCTTGTTGTGCCATCTGTACCAGGCAGGATATGTGTGTGTGTGTGTGTGTGTGTGTATGTGGGAGAGGGAGGGGGGATTTAGTGGCGTAACGGAGTTTAGACAGAGGGCCCTTGTTTGTGAAGGGTTTGAGCGCCACGTCAAACGCTGTTACATACACAGTCCACAGAAAAAATGACTCACCTGATCTTTCTCCTCTTTTCCGTTCATCAGGGGAAAACGCTACGTGAAGCACAATGGGACCATTCCAGGAATATGAGGTGAGTCTTTTCTTTTTTTTTGCATATTGAACACTTTGCCAATACGAATCTTTTCCACATATGACCTGACTGACTGTGACCTTTACAGTTATCGCCGTAAATCAAACAACCAACAATATGAATACAACTTAATCTTTTATGAATTAAAAAAAAGTTGAAGCGGGTTTCCTCAGTACTACATCCATACCTTCAGCTCTGACAGATGTTGCTTTGAACAGGAAAAGAAGTCACCAGAGAAAGGAAGCCCTCGCAGCCGCATCCCGCGCTTGGTCCTCCATCCCTTCCGACCAAAAGACAAAGGATCCCCTCTGTCTGACTCTCCATTTTCAGAAGAGGAGGGCAAGGAGTGTGACATCAGCTCAGACCACTCCAAAAGGACCATCAGCACCAACAGCTTTTGCTCTGGTAAGAAGTTCAGCTCCAGTTTAAAGACAGCAGAGTTCATACTTTATATAAGAATACTAAAAGCACCATTTACAGGCTGTCAGGTGCAAGACTGTATTGCAATGCCCCCTTAAGAGTGATAAAAGACATTAAATATTTCAATTCCAGTTGTATTTCACATTCTATTTTAGCACAAAATGCAGGCTGGAACATCAAACAGAAAATTAATATATGTATATTTTATGTTCATTCAAATTGGCCTCCTGAACAAATAGAGGAAATGAAAACAACAGACTACACTGTAAAAAATGCCTGTGTGTGTGTGTGTGTGTTTTTGTACATCGTGTGTGTGTAAACCACCGCACAGCAACCACTTGTCAACTACTTTGCCATTGTGAAAGCTGTTGTGCTATCAGTCAAATAACACTCCAGCTGGACCTTGAGCTCTGGTTGACTGCTTGTGTTCGCTGCCTGCCTGCCCTGCGCCGCCTGTTCTTGGCTATTACTGTCTGTATGCCTGTTTACAATAGATGACACCGGCTGCCCCACTAGTCAGTCTGTGTCCCCCTCCAAAACCCCGTCAGGCTCAGAGCAGAGTGCCCACGGCTCACCGGTACTCCCCGAGCGCAAGACCAAAGTGAAGAGGGTGAGGGTGATGACCGAGTGGAGCGGCGAACCACGGAGCACACAGAGGCACAAGAGGGAGCTGAGGTCGGCCATGAAAGCCAGAGGTAAAGAAGAACGTAGAGATAGACATGAAAAGATGAAAAATATGTTGTTGTTTTTTTAATAATTCAGGGATCAAGCACAGTTTGAAATCATCACTTTAGTCCCAAGCAATTATGATCTGATGCTACACTGTATGAAAAAATCTTGATTTGTGTGTCTTGATTGTTCATTAACTTTTTCACATGTATAGACTTTTATATAACACACTGTATACATATACTACTGCATGCCAGTGGTTCCCTAAAGACCAAAGTACAATAACTGTGTATTTGTCACGTCAGCAGCTAGCAGATTCCCTGGCATGTTGATTTGAATAAACACTGGCTGGGAAGCAGCTGCTTGCTAAAAGAGAGAATAATCACTGGAGTGAATTTTCTCTTTTGTCTGTGCATCTGTGCTCTGTTAACACATATCAAAAACACTGAGTCCTTTCTTTTAATCTGTTCAAATCTGCCAGGACACAAAACTGCTCGATCATGAGTCAAAATGAGGAGGTAAGCTGATTGGATGAGGGAAAAAAAGGTTCAGGAGCTTAGCCAATTAGGCTGATTAGCGAGAGGTTACTATACTGATTGAATGAGCACAGACACTCATTTGACTCACCACATCACCAGTTTTGACCAGTTTTGTTTGTCACAGACATCACTTGGCACAGAAATATGGTTTTGTTTGATGGCAAGAGATGCTACTCAGGTACGGCTTTGAATATAATCTTTAATAATCGCAACATAATACTGTTGTCTGCTGAAGGTAATGAAGGTGTCTCAGGCATCAATATTGTGCTGAGGCTTCTGGTTTTAAGTGTCTGTCCCACAACATTTGAGCATGTTTGGATGTTACTGGCTGACTCTGGAGTTGCTGTGGCATTTGTAATAACTTACATAGATCTATCTGTACGTCTTTATTTCTCTTCAAACTCACTTTAGTCGAACGAAGGGGACAGAATATGGGGAGTAGCCTGTCCAACTGCTGTTTTATGACAGTTGTATGTCTGTTTGAGATTGTGCTATCTGGTTGACTCCCCCCAACAAGCTGACTTTAAGGAAGTCCGGCTTACAGAGACTGGAACATGATAGTCCTGCTTGACGCTGCATTTGATTGTAACAGTACAGGATGAGGCTGTTAGAGGATGTTTATTAAAGGAGAAGCTAAGATGAACAGACATGCAGCACACAGGAAAACTGGACATAAATGCCAAATCTATTTCCATGACAGCATAGAGTAAGAGTGTGTATTTATGTAGAGATTTGAGGTTTAAAGTGAGACTATGCAACTTTTTTTCTTTGGGGTAAAACCAATGAAATCTTTAGCTGTGACATGCTTAAATGTGGTGTTAACGGTAGCACAAGTAGAGAAGAATTATTAAGTCAGCAGAGTGACTCATATCTCAAGTTAGCTAACATTAGCCATTGGTCACACCAGACCAGGTAAGACTGTAGCTACAAAACCCCTGAGTGATTTTGAATTGAGCAAGAAAGCATTTTATTTCTTATGAACTCAACTTTTCATTTAAATGGTAAGATTTTGTTATATCGTCTTTCAAAACCGACATGGTCTTTGCTTTAAGTCTGCCAGGATGTTAACACGCTGGTTCGTCTCTGTGCAGGTAGTGAGGCAGACTTCAGCTCCTCTAGCAGCACAGGCAGCCTAAAGATCAGGGAGAGCCTCACTTCCAATTCAGCTGGGAAGAAAGCTCCTTCACGCAGGTATGAGGTTATATACATTTGTATCGTCAGTATGCTCTGCTGAGATATCTATGAGAGTTAAAAAAACATGACTTTAAGCTAAACTACAGCTAAACGTAAAGTGTTTATCATGTATGTTTTCATTTTTCTCTACGTTTCTTGGAATTAACAAGTGATTCTGTATTTATTCTTTGTTCTGTCAAGTCGCAGCAGCCACATCAGATCGCTCCCAGTGTTCAAACCAGCCGGAAGCCCAACAGCCAACCGCGATGCAGAACTCTACGCTCCCTACAGGACTCCCCCCAGAGCTGCCTACTCGACCAACAGCAGCAGCTGCAACTCCAGCCCCACCTCCAGGTACCAAACATGCCTTTCATATGATGCATTATTAAAAATCACAGAAGGATTGTGGTTTTACAGCTTAATACTCTGTTCAGTTGTTACAACATTCTGTAGCATAGCCACACTTCTGCACTTGGATTCATCACAAAATTGAACTTTCTCTGTTTTAGGGCAAGTAGATTTTGGAGACTGAGAGATTTTTAGACCGTGGCTCAGGCGATGTGCAGCACAACGTTTAGTGTGTGGGTGGTTGGATTAAGATCAGACTTGTTTTATCTTTTCCTCTCTTGCAGCCGGCTGGGATTATATCGGTCATGATTTGGCTGTGGTTGAAATTAATGAGGACTCAATAACGCAAATGTCTGAATATGGCACACAGACAGTGACCCTACTGGCTGTAGCTGATGTGGAACTGGATTAGGGTGAATTCACCTTGGTTTGGAGGGGAGAACAGGGTCATAAATATTTCAGAGTAGCAGAATTGATATGTGAGCCGAGTAGCCTGAAACTCAAAAGGTGTTGGGACCACCATGTTTTTCTGGCTCCATATTACTGGGAAGGTTTACTTAGGCTTTGTGTATGTTGGCAGCTTGGCCCTGCATAAGGCTTAACCTAAAAATCCTCTCTCAGCATGAAAAAAAATGACATTCAACCCACCGCCCTTTGGTTTTTATGCAGTAGCAGAATCTACCCTCATTTTATCTTGTTTTTACAGCTTCCATAGATTCATTGTAACCCTCCACTCTTGTCACTTTAAGACCTTCTCATCCTTCTGTCAGCTTTCCTCTGCCAGGCTAAGTGTCATGTGACATCTTTTCCTCTCGCATGCTACTTTCTCCAGGGCTGTTTCTATTTCTGGCAGGGATGCGGAGCACTCGCATCAAAGCCTCAAGTATCCCAGGTTGCTAGGATATTGTGCAAGTGGAAGCGAGGGGTTTGCATGCTGCTTTGCATACTGTCCAAATCCGCCCACTCATCCTCAACTGAAAAAACAAGAATCCTTTTATCAGCTCTCTTTGAGCATGATAAAACACTGATCATAGGACATGCAGAGGGCATTTGAATGTTCATGTAATTAGCTCCTAGATCAGGGTTTTTACCATAAGGTGATTTCTTCCCTTGCCGACTGTGCTTGTATTTAGATAAACCAGCATTTTAGGGTTTTTTAAGTCTCTAGTCTGCACACCAGTAATCCTGTGTCAGACAGTAATTCCTGGCTTCACAGAGCATCTGTCCTGACAGTGCTCTCTCAGCCACACTAATTACCTTCTGCTGGGAGTGATTCTTACTTTAGAACATTAAACTGGTTTGTTTTCTGCTGCTGGCTTCAAAATGTCTAGTTGGAGAATGATGGATAGTGTAGGTTCTAGAGGGGTAAACTTTCATCAACATGATCATCTTTCTGCCCAATAGAAGAGCGAACCTGGGCCGCTACCACTCCTGTGGAGACAACCACGGCATCAGACCCCCGAACCCTGAGCAGTACCTCACACCTCTGCAGCAGAAGGAAGTTGCCATCAGACACCTGAAGACCAAACTGCTTGAATCTGAGACCAGAGCTCGTGACAGGTTAGTTAAGGTTTAGCAGCACAGTAGATCCTGTGATTGTATCTGTAGCTTTTCATGGTTTTAAGGCAGTATGATAGTGGTCATATCAGGAGAAAATATAATACTGTAGTTGTGACGTAAATCCTACATTCAGCAGCTCTGCTCAACTGTTTAAAATCTCCTAAAGTGTGAATCCACTAAAAAAACTGCATGATGCTGCTAGTTATATCTTGCAAGATATTTTCACTGTATAAGGCAATTTATTTGAATCCTATGCTTGCTGATTCGTCTGGTCTATTTTATCTTTAGAGGAATGTTAGGCTCATGCTTATTCGTTTTCTTGCTGAGGTTTGGATGAGAAGATTGACACCACTTCCATGTGTCATATGATGCTACAGCTGGTTAGCTTAGTTTAACCAAAGATTGGAAATGGGGACACAGCTAGCCTGGCTGTGTTAAAAATGAACTAAATCTGCCTACCAGCACCTCTAGAGCTAAATAAATAACACATTATATATTGTTTGCTTTATCCATACAAACTAAAACCATATAAAATTGCAATTTTAAACAGTGTTGTGTGCCAAACAATTTCTGGGCCGGGTGCAGAGACTTCCTAGACTGTTGTCCATAAACTGCAGGAACAAGTATGGCACCTGGTCCAACAACATTTTGCAATTTGTAAGACACAGATTATTTATTTATTTAAGATTATTTTTGGGGAAATTTTGCCTTTATTGGATAGTGGGCAGCAAAGAGTCAGACAGGGACAAGGGGAGACAGAGATGAGTATGACATGCAACAAGGGTCCCTGGCTAGAATCAAATCAGGGACGTTGTGGTTATGTGGCATTCCACTTCTTCTCATAACCTTGATGGCTTTGCACTCACTGCAGCCTGCAGGGTCCCTCCTGCCATTCTGCTTGTATCATTTTGATGGGTCAATTCACAGCTGGAGGTGAATATGTCTAGCCTCGTTCTCATAGTCATTAATGGGGAGCAAAATCTGGTCTGACCGCACCTTTAGTATGAGTATGGTCAGACCAGTACAAGTAGGCTAACTGAATGCTGGCTGTAGCTATATTTAACATAGATTTAAAAAAAATCTTTGTTTCAATCTTCCAGCTCTCAGCTAGAAAGTGAATAAGCTTGCTTATAGTAACTGTGGACATTTTCTTCACTCTTTTATCAGAGAGACTGAGATCGAGGAGCTTAAGGGCCAGCTCAGCAGGATGAGAGAGGACTGGATAGAAGAGGAGTGTCACCGAGTGGAGGCTCAGCTGTCCCTCAAAGAGGCTCGCAAGGAGATCAAACAGTTGCGTCAGGTGGTGGAAACCATGAAGAGCAGCCTGATGGAGAAGGATAAGGGAATACAGAAGTACTTCATTGACATAAACATCCAAAACAGGAAGTTGGAGTCCCTGCTGCAAAGCATGGAGCTCGCTCAGAGTGGCGCCAACCTCCAAGACGAAAACACCTTGGACTTCATCTGTGACAGCCCAGACAGCGGTGGGAAAAAGATGGTCGGGGAAGAAGAGGGTGGGATTGAGTTAGGAGACCAAGGGGCAGAGGCGATGGCGGACAGCGGGCTGCTGGTGAACGATGAGATGGCCAACAGAGCTGACATTTTGGAGCAAGTCTTAATGTCAACAGCGGTGGATTTCAGTCAGGACTCTAGTGGCAAGCTGAGGGCCGGTGCAGAGTCTGGGCCTGGGGTGTCTGCACTGTCTGAAGAGGGACAGTTAATTGATAATTCTATTGCGTCTCCACCAGCTCTACCAAATACGAGTTCCACCACTGTCACCATCTCCTCAAGTACACCCTCCCAGCAGATCACAGAAGAAAAAGGGGTCCAGACCGACCTGATGCCCATGTCTCCGGACCTGCAGGCTCTGCTCCTCCAGTTGCTAAAGTTCCACGGGGCAACAGTGGGTGAGCCAGCTCTATCAGCCTCCAGCACTCTTCTGGGCCTCCCAAACCTGCCCACCTCCACTTCCACCACTGCCATTATGCCCGACTCGACACCTACGTTACCAAGCATGCCCAGCCCTGCTCCCCCTGAGAGCCCAGACACCTCTACCGATTCTGGCACATGCTGCTCAGAGCCTGCAGAGACTCGACGGTTCATGGAGGAGCTGGACTTCAGTGTCGCTGAGGAGGAACCTTCTCTGTCGCCGGGATTGGGTGTGGTCAGCAAGCGTTACTGGAGCAACAGCTTCCTGGTGGATCTGGTTGCAGTAGCAGCTCCTGTGTTACCCACGGTGGCTTGGCTGTACTCGCAGCACGGCGTGGATGGCAGCGCTCCAGTATACAACATTGCTGCTCTTATCAGGGGCTGTTGCATCATGGGATTGCACTCTCTTCGTCACGTCGCTCACAGGCCAGATGCGTAATGGCTTCCAACCCGCATGCACATGCCTAACCTTGAACTTAGAGCACTTAAGCTTTTTTTTTTTTTCTTTTTTTTCAAGAGTATTTGTGAGATTTGTTTTTGTTAAACACTTGATGATATCAATGCAGTTATTTTGTTTCTAACACTTTCTTTGCACTGTACAGTTACCATGAGTTGAAGCAAAATGGTGACATGAAAGGGATTATTTATAATGGGGTTTATTTATGTATTTATTTCTCATTTACATCATTTACATGTCTAAGCTGATCATCTGGGTAGATGGTTATGTGTTATCATTGTCCTGTGCTGTCCCTAGTTGTTCTTGTGTTTAAGAAAAAAAAAAAGTTCTTCATGTTGGAATGAGATTTTTAAAAGACGAAAGATTGAATGTTGGTTCAGATTGACAGGTTCAGAAATTTCGACTGTTTTTGAGTTATTGTTCAAAAAGAAACCTTAAACCTTCAGCCAAAGTTTAATGTGAATTCACCGTTACGTTTTGTGAAAAAGTACATATATTTTTCTTTTCCTCCCTGGGAGTAGAGCTTTATTCGGTACAGCCTGTGTATTGTTCATAAAAATAAGTTGACGCTTGAAAGCAACTGACACTTGTTATGTGCCTGAGCTATGTGCAATACTGGTGGTTTACATCAAATGTCCTTGTATCTTTATTATTAAAGCATGATAAATTCTGGCCACATGTTTGGATTCCTGACATTTTTTGATCTGACAAGTTTGTCATGCCAGCACAATCGTTACAGTTTGACTTATGTAAGAGGCCTGTACGAAATGTTGGGGAAGATTGGAGGTGCAAGATGTTCACATAAATATATAAAAAGGAAAATATCTAGTCTGGACCAGTGCACAGCTAACCAGTGTTCTCATGATGGCTCATCTTACGTAAAAGCTTTCTCAGCCCGTGTGTTCAGATGTCCCTTGGGTTATGGAGCTAACGATGTAAAGTGCATTAGATCCACTTTACTGGGATCTCTGAAGCTGTAAAATGCTGTCTGCCCTTACAACAATAAAACTGGGTCAGCACAAGAGCAGCTGTATGTCTGTCTATCCTCACTTTGTTTTTTTGTTTTTTCAGTCATGACATAACACCTACCCATATCTACTGAAAAAAACTGATTAGGTTTAAATAAACTTATAACACTTGTGTTCACTGATGACTCCATTTCCACATTCCACCATATGGTGATGTATCTTAAATTGCATAACCATGACCTCTTGGTTCATAAAGCATTAACAGACTGAGTCATCAGATGCTGTAATCCCCACACTAGTCTGTGGATGCTTGATTAAAATGAGTGGGAAGCAGCGGTTGTAAAACTGGATGTACTGTAAACAAAACAGTTCAAGACATACCAGCCTTATAAAAATTAATGTATAGGATTCTAAAAACCTTTCAGGACAATTGTTCACTTATACCATCTTCTCTCTCTGAACAGTGATGATGTGCATTTTCCATTTTTGAAAGTGGGTCAATCTCTGAGAGGGTTTGGCAGGCAGTGTCCTCAGATAGATGGAAGTAACGTCATTATGACGGGGGTCGGATGAGTGATGACAAATGTCTGTCAATATAGGTTAAGGCGCACTGTGGCAATTTACTATTGCACTTCCATAAAGTTTGGGGAGTTGTCTGTTTCTGATGTTTTGGAGTATATCAGGCCCAATTAGGACTCTCCCTGCCTGCTAAAGGCCCACATTTTTCAGACTCCACACTCCCACTTTATAACCTTTTTGGCCATGCTGGCAGTGTTTTGGTCCATTTTGGTTCAGACCGGTTCTCAGCAACTACTGAGTAAATTGCCATGAAATTGTGTACAGGCGTTAATTGTCCCCAGAGGATGAGTCACACTGACATTGGTGATCCTCTGACTTTTCCACCATACCAAAATGATAATAATTGTGGTTTTTAGTCAGATGTCTTGACAATTACTGATGGATTGCCATGACATTTGGTGCCCATACTGCAGAGGATAAATCCTAAAACTCCCTCACTTTTCACTTTCATCATGTCAAAATTGATTAAAGACTTTTGGTTTCTGACCAAGTATTTTCAAAACTACTTCAGGCTTTAGAAAGCTCCTCCAGAGCCACAGAAGACATTACACAACTGTTTTCACAGGATGAGTAGTACTCTCCATGAACAATTAATATTGTGTATTAAATCTGGCCCTTTAAAAGGTTAACTTGTAGTAGGCATTACACATACTGTTGTGATATTAAAAAGCACAAATCTATATGTTGCACACATAGCAGATCTGGGTCATCATGTAATAATACAAATTTGTAATGATATCTCCACCACAATATATTCAGGTAGCAAACTCATGACAAAAGCTGATAATGACAAAAACAGATTTGGGTCTCATCTAATGGCTTTGAATATATAACTTACACTGAAGTCCTACAAGAATTACTGATACTAGGTGAGTCCAGATCCTTCTAGTGCTGTTTCACGTAGTTGCAAGGTTCCTGTAATAATTACACATAGATCTGTCAAACCAAACAGGCACATCCTACATAGCAATATTAATAATTTAAAAAGATCCGGACTCAAAACCCCAGCTCCAATTTTAACCCAGCCAGACTGTTTAAGATCCCTCTCTAATAAGATATTTGTTTTAAATGATTTTATCTCTTCTGCTGATTTAGATTTTATGTTTTTAAACAAAATCCTGGTTACAATCTAGTGATCACAGTTAGTTTGCTGAATTGTACCCTCCAGATTATGACTGTTTTAGCCAACCTGAGCTGCCTGGGTATTTTACATGATTTTACTTGTTTTCAATTTTATGTTTATTAAATTTTAATTTTGCGTTTGTGTTTTTTTAACAGCTTTTAGTTTGTTGTACTCTCTGTTTTAAATATGTTGTTTTTATTGTAATGCACTTTGTAACCGTGTTTTGAAATGTGCTATATAAATAAAGTTCATTCTTATTATTAAAAGTTATTCGCCTCTAGCGGTATGAATCAAATCACTTTATTAAAAACCTGTGTAGGACTACAGCAGGTATACAGTCGGCCAACTTTCTGGATTGAGTTTGTGAACTCCTTCAATGTAAGTCCTCCTTTGTGCTCAACCATGACAATTACAAGAAATCTTACTGTACATATCAATGAGAAAAACAAGGGTCCTCCATGATTCATTTTTGGATAAATCAAATGTGCAAAATGAAAACAAACTTTAATGACATAAAATAACGACATGCGGCCTTTCTCAATGAAAGAAGTTGGGTGAAGAGCATTTCCAAAGAAAACACAAATCCTCAGAGACAGTTTGCTGAATTCCCTTAAGATAAGCACCTGTTTTCATTTAAACCTGATCATGCACTGTCACTTTATCATTTGACAGAATAATCAACTGAGCATCAATAAATCATTTGATAGATAACATCAAACTCAGCATTTCCTTTAAAGCATAACATTGCTTGCAAAGCTTTTCTAATGGTAACATTCACTACAGAAATTTGCTTACCTCAACCTCCCTTCAAGCCGTTTATCTCAAGTCCAAAGACATCCACAGACCACAGATATACTGCATCATGTCTGCATATTTCAGATGATAAAAGCTTTCTCCACCTGCCAATGTTACCATGACAACAGCTTGCCAACTGACATTAGTACCAAATTTTCCAACACTGACCGGTTATTTCATTACAATAATGCATAACAGGATGCTCAATCAAAGCCATTGACTTAAACAATTATCCTCACATTTTCTGATGCAAAAGGAAGCAAAAATTTGTTTTTATCTTCTTATCAGCTAAGATAACTGGTCTGAGATTACACTGCGATGGAGATGCATGTTTTATAAAGATGGCGTCCAAGCAGTGACTGTATCAACTATTTAAGAGCAAAGAAACATTCCCTCCCCCTTAAAAAAAAAAAAAAAAATCACTGTAGTGATCACTGGATATTTTTCCTCAATATCAATGCTGACAAAGGAGGAGAATGACTGACAGATCGGTAGCTATGAGATTACCATAGGAACCCACAGCTAGCAGTTACAGTTGGGCTAGATTCTAGTCTATGGTCCTTTGGGCCATTTATCCATATTTCATTTTAATGCAGATTTCCAGTGTAAAAGGGCTGCACAGCACAAGGAGATGACGTGAACTATCAAGCAACATTCATTAGAAAAAAAGCAGGTTCCAGACAATGAAAGACATAAATATAAAAACACAATAATCAAGCAAACCAAGGGATGTCACTGGTAAACAGTGATGCTTTAAATTAATTACACTCCTTTGTCCTTTGAGGTTATAAATAAGACAAAGAGAAGGAATTGTACTCCCTGTTTGAGTTTCAAAAGGTAGTACAGGTACCAGGGAAAACTGAAATAGAATATTTCCCTGTGCTACCTAACAGAATGAATCAGAATCTAAATGGTGCTGTCTAATAGTGTATCTCACTTTTAGTCTAACCTAAGATAAACTGGATTGTAGAAATGCTACTCTCTCGAAGACCAAAATGACCTTGCCACATGAACAGTGAGAACACCAGGTGTGGTATCTGCCCTCAAGAATGATGCATTTTACACTGCCGCAGCTGGAAAACAGACTAAAATGGCTGCTGGTGGAAACAGGGTGGAGAAGGAGGACAGTTTGCTAACAGATAAGTAGTGTAGGGTGATAATCCTGGTTGGTTTGAAGACTTTAAAGATAGACTAATGATTGATTCAGTGTCTTTCCCCCCCTCATCCCTCCGGCTCAAAACTGAGCATTTCTAAAATGTTACGAGAGCTTGACGGCAATCTTTTGCTCCTTCTTCATCATCCTCTGAGCGTCTTTCTCCATCTTCTTCCTCTGCTGCTCCATGGATCGCTTTTCTCTCTCAGCCATCTTCTGTTGTCTGTTAAATCACAGCAAAACAAACATGCAGTTGAGCGCTATGTCATTACAGTGCACATCAACAGAAGCTGGGTCAGCTGAGAGTGGGGGGAAAAACAACATCTTGTTCCTTGTTCCTACATGTTGTAATAATGGCGTACACTGCCACCTGCTGGCCACTGAGTGAATCTACACTTCTCTATCTACTGCATATAGGCACACATGCATTCCTGACATATTACCTGAGCACCTCCTCTGCCTCCCAGGCAGCATCAGACTCATCTTCCCAGGCGTTTGTGTCCTCTTGCCAGTTGTCCATTTCTCCCAGCTCAGCCTGTACAAAATGAATAAAACTATAGCCATGAAGATTCTAGTATAAATACAAGAGATAGAATTCCTGAATTAGACCAAAAAGCAAGCAAACTAAATATTTTACACCAAGACTTTAACAACGCAATCGTTTTGGCTCTCTTGTCTAGCTGCCATGCTTCAGGGAGACTGGACAGATTTTTATTTTTTTTTTAATACAAAAGACAGACTGTATGTAAGAGATTGCACTTTCCACACTGTTGTATTCCTACTAGTTATAGTTTCATATTCTAGTTTAGTTAACTGCACCGACGCCACAATCTACGGTCCAAACACCACAGGGAGAGAGAGGTTTGGTTTGAAATTACCTGTAAAATTGTACGCTTTAAAAAGGTATACTATACAGGATTTGTCAGTTGTAAATACAATTTGTATTTGTAAATACAATATTCAAAGTTGGACTCTCCTCCCCGGCTCAACGACACCAGAGTGAGATGAGAGCATGAGAGAGAGAGAGAGAGAGAAGCAGCAGTGGTCAAGCAAGCTAGAGAGTGAATGAAGAGAGGGAGTGGCGGCAGAAAAAACAAAAGCCGTGAATCAGATAAATAAAACGTTATTTTCTCATTGTTCCAGCGGTTATGTTCTAAAGCACAAATATCAACACGACCACACCTCCGCACTACCCTGTGGGAAGGTGCCGCGTTGCTGGATTTGGTGTGAATGCAGAGCTTCATCCTGTCCGCTGTGGCCTCTCTGCTCTGCGTGTGTGCAGCTCAGCCCCGCCCTCGGTCAGGCAGATACACAGACCTGACGCTTTTTATACATCCGTGACACAGACACAGAAAGCAGAGCGGAGCAGAGGAGAGAGACGGAGACAGCTATGTTACCTGGTCGCTACGCTACGAGTCCTGACCTCACACCTTGCTCACTGTTATTGGCTGAAGGTGACACACCCACTACCCAAAATTTGACACCCAGAAATGTCACATATATACAGCAAAATAATAAAAAAATAAGTAAACACAAGCAGAGGGCAGAGTCTGTGCAGATAAATACACTATACACTTCTAGTGGGTCATAAGTGATGATTTAGAGGGATTATTTTTGTATGAATCTATACATTGTTTTTTTTGTTTTTTTTAGGAAAATCCTGCATAGTATACCTTTAACAGATCATCGCAAAATGAAAGAGCTCCTCCAGACATGTTTTAAGAGATTTTTTATTAATAATTGGTTCTTTTTTCCACAAAAATTCAATTACCTAGTTAAAAAAAACTTATCAAATTCATTCTGTCTCATTCCTCACAGAATCATTCAGTATCTATGAATATGCAAATATTTTTCAATTCAAAGGTTTAACTGCTAGACACAATAACTCCTACTTTACTGAAAAGTTCATCTCAGTGTATTTAATTTTTTTTTTCCAGGCATTTGCCTTTATTGAAAAGCCGATAGTATAGAGGCAGACAGGAAACAAGGTGAAAGAGAGAGAGAGGTGTGTGATGTGCAACAAAGATCTGTGGCCGGAATCAAACCATGAATGTTCCAGTTATGTGATATTCACCAGATACCAAGGCACTCCTTGATTCTCAGTGAATGTGTAAGTTGCACACTGGACAACTATTACAATTTAAGGTAAGCACAGATGAATGAGCAAACAGTCATCTAGTGTCAAACTGCATATACATCATTCTGTACAGTGAAGCCCTCATCCAACTGAAGGGATAACACAGAAATGTAATTTCTGGGCTTGATTTGTGATCAGATTTTTTTTGTTTTTTTCATGTACTTACACTTAACTGCATTTAAATGTATACTATTCTATGATAACACCTCTGCTTAGTCCTACCTGAAGCTTCAGAAGAAATAAAATTGTAACTCACTGAGGGAGCGCTGAAGGTCATCATATCCTGAGAGGCTGCCAGTCTGCTGGAGAAACCTGCTGAGCCATCAGGCACCAAGTAGTTCAAGGGCTCCCTTTTCTTCAGCACTATCTGCAAACCAGAGAGAAAGGAGGTATGACATAAACTAACACACTTCGTTATTCATTACCGACAGATTACAATCCCATTATAGGCAGAAACAGATTTAGTCATTTTTATATTCCAAGTGGACACAATTCAAGCAAATTAGAATATAATAATTACATATGTTCATTCTTTTGTGCGTTATATCATGTTGATGTGCATTCGCATTTTACATTCAACACCTTATAAACCTTTCATGTAAACTATTACCAGGAAAGACAAGCAAATGGTGAAGACAGGAGCGTTCCAATCAGTCAGCTGATATTCCCACTGACCTTTTATTTATTCTTCTAACCTGATATTTCAATCAAGGTTTGATAAACAGAAGATTCAAGTAAAGTGCGATTGGTCACAACCATCAGATTGTATAATTTATCATTGCAGGAAAACTGTAATTTACCATTTACTTGTTTATTGATAGTATTTAAAGGAATGCTTCAATGTTTTGATATATTCACTTATTTTTTTGTCTGTCCAATATGGTATTAGATTTAAGAAGTGTACTATCTAGCTTTGCACACTGGAAGCAGGGGGGCATACTGGAGATTGCGTAGGTCTGTAAAAGATGCCTTCCAGCAACTCCAAAACTTATTTACATTCCATTAATATGTATCTGTAAATTCTTAAGTGTCAAAATAGAAAACCAAACACCAACTTGAAAAAAATGTACTCAGGAAATTTAGTGTTGTCAATTTGGCATTTGCATGATAATACTAGTGGAGCTGCAGCTAATAATTATTTTCATTATTAATTAACCTGCTGATTATTTTCTTGATTAATTAATCAAATCATCAGAAAACTGTGAAAATGTGTCTTTTTCTATCTGACCAACAAAGATATTCAATTTTCTATAATGTAAGACAAGGAAAGGCAGCAATTTGCTCCAATGTCTGTGGACATACCTTCTGTGTTTTCCTGATGGTTGGAGTCATGTCTTTGAAGTAGTCCGGCTCTTCATCATCATTGTTGGGCGCAGGGGAAACGTTTCCGTTGCCACCCTCAATCTTAATACTAGTAGGAGCTTCTTCATCCCAAGAGCTCCATTCTTCAATCTCTGGCTGTGCAGACTAAAACATTAAAGAAATATAGAAAAATCTATCATAAGACAAAGTGAAGAGCAGCAGTCTGTTTAGTATTTATCTCTACAAGCAAACACGTAAATATCTCTGCCACAGCAGCTACTACACTAGAATACACAGAAAGAGGACTTACAGTACTGGACAGCTGCTGTCAAATGATAAAACACTGACCTGTTTTGGTACCGATGATGAAAAATCCACCGTTGTTGGGAGAGTTATTTGATCACCACTGAGCTTGCGGCCCCTCCCACTCCTGTAATATAATACAATAAAATAAAAAAAGTGTAAAGAGATTGTTCCATCAACCAAGATTAAAAACTCAATTTTATTTTGTTTTTGCACTACAGATGCATGCTTATTAAAAGTTGAGGGCCTATCGCTAGATTCAGTGATAAATTGGCCTACTTGTGATCCACCACGCAATGGTCTGTTTCATAATACATCTATTTTTTTTTTTTTGACATGTTTATCTTTACCAGTAAGCAAATTACTGTTGCACTGACAACATTATAACTGGAGTTTGTGTCATCTCCACAGAACAGAACAGCATTCATCTGGGCTACTGTACATTATTATATTAGTTCAGTTTTCAGTTACGCTCACCTGCATATCAACCTTTTAAAGAAAGAAAGCAAATTGGCTAGACATGTGCAGATCTTGAAAAGACGGAACTGAGTGATGGCCATGATGAAATTGAGCTGAAAGGAGGAAGAAAAGAGAAAATATTAGCATTTGAGTTTACAATGTGTATTGTTCTGCTCCAAACCACCAGGGTGTGTGGTGAAGAAAATCTCCAACTCTCCAGTACGACAACATTTTAGCAGGGTAACATGCAATCAGGGAATAATTGGCCTGAAGTCATTACTTAAAGAAGGAAATACTAACAACCAGTCAGTCGTGTCAATCCGCATCTTTTCTACGGACAGCAATGACAACAACCCCTTTTTATAATGTTATCATGCTTGTAGGTGAAATTGTGCGATTACCAAGCACACTGTATGTGGAAATAACCAATTACAACAAAGAAAAACACCAATACATGTAATAATACTAACACACTTTACCTGTGTAACGTACTATTCTCTGCATACAACAAACTACCGTGCTCGGGCTGACGGTAGTCGTTGTCCTGTCAACGTTTTAGCAGAGACACCGCCACTATATTCAGTTTACATTGGGTTTTTATACACGCTAGCTACTATACATATATACACTCACCTTGCTTGATGTCAGTACACTGTTTGCAGAGCAGCTGCTTTCCTCTTATGTGTCAAAAGAGACAAGTGCATTTACCTGCTAACCTTTGCTTGCTAGCTTAGCCGACAGAAAAACATGATATTCCTCAATCCTTCAATTGTCTAAGTGACACGACAAATTGGCGGTAGCAAATAATATCACTGTCATGTCATAACCATGTATGTAACAGCTGCACAGCCCAATGTGTGTTTCATGACCAAACTCTTAAATTTGTGTCGTCGCTCATCTCTGTCCCACGGCTGCCATCTTTGAGCTGGGAGGAACAGCGTGGTCCTGCCGCATTCACGGGCTCATACAGTGTGGGAGATACGGGCTTCGTTATCAGAATCAGATTCAGAATCATATTTATTGGTCAAGTATGTTTACACATACAATGAATTTGACTCCGGTTTAGTGGCTCTCAATGTACTTACACAGAATAACAACACAACAATCATGAGAAATATACACAAGGAATGACTATATATAGGTGAAACCGTTTCTGTGAACTGTGAACAGGATATATACTACATTATAGTATATATTATTGTACATATAGTAGTTGGTAATGTACAGTATATACAGCCTGTTCAGATATACAGTAGAGAGTGAAATGTATTGCACATTTTGTATTTTAGACTGAAATAAATAACATAACATCACATTAGAATCTCCTTTGAGAAGCATCATGGCAAATATATACTCACCTAATTAAATATCTTAAGGAAACAAGTTTAGTAGAGAAATGTTTATCTTTTTTGTCTCTTTTCTAAATTTTGTTGTCTACTGCTCCACACTCCAGTCCAGTAGGTGGCGGTAATGCTCCTTTAAACTTGTTTACCAACCGCCAATAAACCCAAAAGAAGAAGAAGAAGAATCCAGCACAAACTATCCAATCAACACACGGCATGGACGGAAGTGGCATATTTGAAAACTGGCAGTTGAAGCTGAAGTCGAAGCGTTTTCGTGCCCCAACGAGTGAAAAAGGATTAATTACAGCGCAAACACGGTGAGATATATTAAAATAATAACGTTAATCTCTTTTATTGTTTAGGAAAAAAGGCTTTACACATACGTTTTTTTACCGTAATTAGCGTGACCAGTAAGGAAACTAAACCTCGTTGATGTTAACAACATTGCTAAATGTCAGCTGGCTAGCTAACCCAGCTAACTCAAGTTGTCAACACGAAAGCGTTCAACATTATGTAAAGAAACTGCAACAGTGACCAAGAATATCTTCTGAATAATTCGGCGAAACTCCTATTTGCTTCGCAGTATACCTACAAGGTCTCATAAAGATATGCATTAATTAACGAGTTGAAAGTCGAACAAACGATCCAAAGTCAGGCTGCACATCATTGTGGCACCTTAAATTACGTCACAATTAACTTTCTGATGTGGTCTTGACGTTACTGTGTACACCACATCCTTGCCACCATCCATGTCACTTTTAAAGTTACTGATTTTGGAGAGTGGCTTTTAAATGTATAGTTCGGATTTTTTGAAGTGGGGTTATATAAGGTACTTATCCCAGTGTATTAAAGTTGCCTTCAGAAGATGGGGGTCAGTGTTGTATCGAACTTAGACCCTGTTCAAACTTGGTTTTAAAATGGACAACGTTAAATATAAGTCTAAACGACCACCGAGACGCATTGTGATCCGATCACTCAAACCTCTTGCCGAGGAGGTCCAGGACGCATTTGACACATATCTTTTGTAGTCTAAACGCTAATGCGTACTGATGGTCCTGATTTGGTTTCCCCCGAGCCTCGCCCCCATGGAGGCGCGCGTTCACAAAAAGCTCGCCCCCGACATGCTGTGCTCGTGAAACCTTCATAATCAGAGGGGAAAACCAGAGTTGGGAGGGAAATAATCAAACAATGGCAGTCGTATTGGGATAGCGCAACTAAAGGAAGACACATGCAAAACAAAATAAAGTAGGAGTGGTAAATAATGGAATCAACAGGAAATATCAAGTAATTATAAGTAGAGTAAGAATTGGTCACAGCAGCCTGAGTTGTGCACTTTTTTTCTTAGGAAAAAACCGAACTGGTCATTATATGCTAATCAGTGTCAGGAAAAAGAGACATTGAAGCATGTCCTGATTCATGCAGGAAATATGAAGAGGAAAGAAGGGCAATGCTTACAGGGGTACAGAGTGGAGGCCAGAGTTTAAGATCTGCTTGAGTGTGGGGACACAGTGGAGGGGAAAAAAACTGATAATTAAATTTTTGAGAGTGACTGGACTGATTACAAGACTGTAATAGATTTGGACAACAGTGGATAATTAAATCCAGAGGGAGGTAGTAATGCAATTTAAAGGATGCCAACTGCTATAAAAACCCAAAGAAGAAGAATGTGGTTCTTGTACCACTGAGGTATTATGGAGAGCACAAGGCTCAAAACTAACTTTAACAAGTTTTATCTGTAGAATGTTGTGTTCTAGAAGTGAAAGGCACATTTCATGACTGTTATATTTTGAAAATGGGGAAACATAGCCCATGTTTGTTGTGTTTTTCATGTCTTTATTAACACAAACAACAACTATTTATATATATACAATATTATATTTCTGAGTTTTCATTTTGATAATGTAGACTTTTGGAAGAAATGTGCTAATTCACATAACTGATTTTTTTTGTTTTGTTTTGTGCTCTGTTGTCCACTTTAGTTCAGCCATTTAGAGTAAACTATTTTGGATGGTTTTCTGTCCCAACAGGTACACTTTCACCACAGTTTATTGAGAAAAGGTCACACAAGTCTTTAGGCTTTATCTTTGTCTTAAAACCACCTCCATTACAGCAGGAAAAACACATCCTGACAGCTGAAAATGTTACTGTCAGATACTGATTCCCCTCTGTTCAATGTGAAAAGAAGCTCACACATCTGTCATATTCATACTGCTGACTTATTTCCCCTCAACAGGTAAGTCCAGTGATTCTCAGCCTGATAGGGCTGTGTGATATGCCCAAAATCTCATATCCCCATAAAGATCATTTCATATCCAGATAATGATATATATCATGTTAGAGCACATTTCAGCAGTACATTGCTTAACTTAACTAAAAGGTCAGAGGTCATGTGTGCCACTAAAGCATACTTACATACCAAGTGAGGAATCATTAAGTTAAATTAAATTGTCATTCTTTTGAATGGGTTTTGGTGTCTTTGGTGTATATCTGTATGAAAGAGACAATACATAACGTTATCCGGGCTGATGTATGTTGTATGTCAATTTCAGATGGAGGAAGAGGAGCATACAGACAGAAAGCAGCAACTTGCCATGCTTTATCAAAAGCTCAACCAAATAAAAAAGTCTCTCAATGAAGAAAATGGTATGTAGTCCTGTCACTGTAAGGTCTAAACGAATATGTCCTATACTTCATCAAGTCATCATAACACCTTGCACTTGTTGCAGACGACATCGACAATTTTAACCAGATCATCAGTTCAAACTCACCTGAAGAATGCCTCTCATATTTGATGGACCTGGAGAAGAAAGGGGACCCTCACTTGGATCGTAACCACCTCACCAGACTCACTGACTCTTACACCAGAGTATTCTCCAATATGCCACTAGGAAAACACTGTCAAAATGAGAGCTATGCCAGGATGTTGGTCAGATTTGCAGAGCTGAAAGCGTGAGTAACCAAGTTATTACTTGTGTCTCAAGACCTTTGTCCGCTCGTCAGTAATTCCACCTACATCAGTGAAACTAAAGTGACCATGAGTATCATGATGCAGCTCAAATATCGTGTCATGATTATCTGAGAGGCATTTTGTGTTTAGAAGATGTGAGGTGGTTGAAATGTCTGTTTGTCTTGTTTTTCTTTTCTTAGAATTCAAGATGTTAAAGAGGCAGAAACCAACTTCAATGTGGCAACATCTCATAGCCAGAACTTTGCATTTGTCCACATTGCACATGCACAGTTTGAAAATTCACAAGGTACAGAGATGCACTTTTTGTTGTTCATGTAATTATTACACGTTCTCGTGACATGTTAACTGGGGTATTTCAGTGTCTCTTATATCACTTTACCAGGCAACACAAAGAGAGCCATTAGTATATTGCATACTGCTATTGAACTGGATGCCAAACCAAAGGAACTGCTGGAAGCTGCCCTGCACAGCATGCAGACAGGGAAAACACAACCCTTCTGTTCAGAGGACAAGGAAAATGTGCCACGTTAGTATTTTTCCATGTTTTATTTCATGGCTGATCACCTATATTTAGTTTACTTAACAGATGTACAGCAGTTATAAAGTCTCAGTTTACTGTTATAATGTAAAATTATAACCATATCATTGTCATTTTACATAGTATGTTTTCCCATTTGATTTACATAGTTGTCGCCTTTTCTTTCTGACAGTATTGTCCAACAGCATTGTGCACGATTCTGTCAAAAAAGGCTCAGAGTTTCAAAAAGTAAGCAGGATATCAGATGGGACTGGTGACTTGCAGCTCTTCAGTATTTTTGGTTCAGGGTAAGAATGAAACAGTAGCTTCCACACTTAATAAGGCTTATGTTTAGTTAGGAAATGTTACATGTTGTGTTGTGTTTCTTCTTTGGCTCTCAGGACCGAGCCCCTTGGGGGGTCATCAGATGACCAGCTACCGGGATGGAGATCTGCATCTCAACGCAAGAGAGCAGTTGGCTTGGTGAGAGTTGAATTTCTTCCTGCCTGTCTCTCTATAAAATACTTTTATCATCCACTTTCTCAAAGAGTTCATGAAACTAATTACTTTGAACTTTTGCGTTCCAGCCAGGGAGAGTCCCCATAGTTTCTTTATCCATCCCGGAAAAGGATGATGATAATGATGACTACATTAATGGGAGGCCCTCAAAGAGAAATGATTCATCAATCCCCTCCAGTTTGTCCAGGTAATTTTGGAGACTAATATTTATTTCCAAACATTTTCATGTCAAGGTTTTTCAGCTACAGGCATTTTACCATGACCTTTGCTTAATGTGATTATTTCTTGGTGAATGCCATACGAGGACAGATGTAGTTCACCAAATGCCACATAAGAAAACGATAATGGTGGAAACACTTTTTTCTGTCTCAAATGGTTTGCTTGATCTAACAATTGAATACACATTTTGTTCAACATCTGTAGAAAATTCAGTGCTGTGGTTGTTAGGATGTGGTAATATCCTCTTTTTTATATATTTTAAAGCACTGTTTTTGAGTTGTATCATGCTGCTGAGAAACCACATGGTCCCCCATAAAAACATATTGAATAATGACACTGCTATAGTTTGTTAAGTTGAATTTTGTGACGTTCTAATCCCCCAGTTGGCTTGGCATGCTAACTCTTGAGTATCTCAATCAAATGTGTTATCATTCTTTTCCAAGTGTTGTATTGTTTTTGTGGCATCCATTGATGTTTAATAAGTGAGATTTTACAAAGTGTTGCTGATTTAATTGGTTTAATTGTGTTTTAGGCAAACATCTGGTTCTAGTGTGAGCACAATGTTTGGGTCATCGTCCTCAAAGAAAATGGCTGTCGACAGACATTTAGTCAATCATCAGGTTGGTATATTCACACACATCAATCTTGTTTTGGACTACAGTGTCAGAATGCCACAAGTGTTTTACACAACGGCTTTCATTATCCAGATGTTCAGCATGGGCTCACAAAGGAAGTGTAATGTTTGTCTCTTATTTTGCTGTGTTTACAGCCGTCAACTCTCAGTCCAGATCATTGCCCTTGGGAAGACCAGGCCACTGTGGACTCAACAACTACACTCCTTCACACACATAACACAAGGGACACTTCGAGAATGGAAGGTACTAGATCACCAGGAAAATATGCCACACCGCATCCCCCATAGTGCTGAGTGCATCATAATACTCCAGAGCTGCTTGAGCAATGGGCGTGTCTTGTCATTTGCTGTCTTGATGACATGTTGCTTTTCCTTCGCAGATGTAACTTACACTTTCGACCAGATCGTCAATTCACATTCCCCCGAGTCATGTTGGACTTACCTGATGTCCCTGGAGAAAAGAGGCAACCCTCACACAGACATCAACCTCCTTAATAAGCTCAAGGATTGTTATTCTAAAGTCTTCTCCAGGCTGCCAATAAGACAATACAGCAAAAACGCCAGCTATGCCAGAATTCTGGTCAGATATGCAGAACTCAAGGGGTGAGTGTGTATGAAAATATTATATCCATTGGGATACTCTCTGGACTTTGTGGTGTGTGTGTATGTGATGTTTAATTTTAGTTGTGATTAGGAATTAGGAAATGCAGGGGA
Source organism: Thunnus maccoyii (assembly GCF_910596095.1). Taxonomy (NCBI): domain Eukaryota; kingdom Metazoa; phylum Chordata; class Actinopteri; order Scombriformes; family Scombridae; genus Thunnus; species Thunnus maccoyii. The sequence continues at coordinate 27,147,629 of NC_056542.1, forward strand.
AAAAATTATATTTATTTAAAAAATCAAAATGAAATAGCAAACATTCATTAAGTGAAAGGATTTTTCAGTCTTGTACTGGAAGCTCATCCTGCACTCTCCAAAGAATATATGTAAGATGTCACACTGTGACAGATTTTTGGCAAAATCTAATATTTTTATCATTCAGACATGACACTGTAAACCTTAATAATGATGGGAATTTTGTAACAAACCCATTACTCGGAGATGCCAAACAATAGAGTGGAGTTATTGCCCAGTCTGTGGTGTGGTGTGTTGTTGATGAGATAGTAACTCCTTTTACACATGTCACAACTGATCACAAGTCTCCGCCGATGACTTGTTTGAATCGACTCATTTGCAAACAAGCTCCTTTTTTCAAAAATGGCTGGAAACTGGACAGATTAAGACTCCCTGCCCCATTCATCTCCTTCTTCTGTTGAGTTTCATGGCAGTTGGTATTCAATAGTGTTACATTACTGCCAACTGCTGGACGGTCCTTTGCCCCATCTATTCCGGCATTACCGTGTTATGTGTGAAAAGGCGCAAAGCAGAAGTGTTCTTGATTGTAGCTGCATGTGTGAATAATGAATATCACTAGCGGTGTCTCAGAGGTTATCAGAGTAATTTACCAGGAACTATGTGTGAAAGATGCTGATGACTGAATTGTTGACATTCACTAAATTTTGAAACTCATGTGTCTTCTCACGTGAAACAACAAAACAACCTGTGTGTCCGGATGTATTGGCTGTCTATTCTTGCTCTGTATGTTAAGTTCAGTGCATATAGTCCTTCAACCCCCTTTCAAAGAAGCTATTGTTGCCAAAATGTTGACTTCAATCTCTGAATTTTGGGTGCCTTTTTAAGCGTAACCACATGTCCTTCCTTATTTTTTTCTTTTAAAGCATTGAAGACCCAGATGAAGCCAATGACCACTTCATAGTTGCAAGATCCAACTGCAAAGGCTTTGCCTTTGTCTACGTAGCACATGCCCAGTTTGAGGTTTCTCAAGGTAGAATGTCTAATTTATTTTCATCTTCCAGGAATTTGATATATGGAATACACAAACATGGAAAACAAAATGCAAATATGTGCATTTTGTTTGTGGTCTATAAAATGTCAGAAAATGGTGAAAAATGTTGATCAGTCAGCCCAAGATGACATCCTCAAATGTCTTGTTTTGTCTAGACCAACTGCTCATAACCCAAAGATATACAGACGGGTGACAAATTAAAGGGAAAAACTTGTACAGGTCTGAATGCTTGACCCCTACAGTGAGGGGATCTGGTGGCTCTGTTATGCTGTGGGGGGCATTTTGCTGGCATGGTTTGGGTCCACTTGTCCCCTTAGAGGGAAGACTCTCTGCAAATCATTATAAAGTTGCTCTGAGTGATCACCTTTATCCTATGATGAAACATTTTTATCCTGATGGGAGTGGTCTCTTCCAGGATGACAATGCCTCCATCCATAGGACACGAGGGGTAACTGAATGGTTTGATGAGTATGAAAATGATGTGAATTATATGCTATGGCCTTCACAGTCACCAGATCTCTCCAGTTGAACACCTACGGGAGATTTTGGGCTGATGTGTCAGACAGCGCTCTCCACCACCATCATCAAAAGACCAAATGAGGGAATATCTTTTGAAGAAAGGTGTTCATCCCTCCAGTAGAGTTCAGAGACTTGTAGAATCAATGCCAAGGCCCACTGAAGCTGTCCTGGTGGCACTTGGTGGCCTAACAGCTTACTAAGACATTTTATGTTGGTTTTTCCTTTTAATTTGTCACCTGTATGTACAGTTTATTGTCATAGAGGACTTAAGAAACCAGAAAGTATTCACATTTGAGAAGCTAGAATCAGAGGATTTGGACTTTTTTCTCTTTTAAAAAAAAACAACTCCAAACAATTGATAAATTATCCAAACTGTTGCCGAACAATTTAATAGTTGAGATCTAATCAACTAATTGTTGCAGCTCTAAGTATGACTGTGGCTTGACAAACATTGACTTTACTGACTAATCAGCCTTTTTGTTAAAATATAGTTAAAGTACACTTTTTCATCTTCCTTCCTTTAAAGGTAATGTGGTCAAAGCAACTTCAATCCTGCACAAAGCCCAGGCATTAAACGCCAAGCCAGCTGAGCTCCTGGAGGTGGCCATACGTAATCTTAAAGCTGGAGAGAAACAGCTAGTGCCCACCAAGGAGGAGGAACATCCCACAGGTAGAGACGCACTGAAGGGTCATTCTTTGTCAATTTCACAGCACTCAGATGGACATAGTTTGAAATTTACAAATTTTTTTCAAATTCATCTTTCTTTCAGATTTGCAAACAGGTATGGCATCTTGTGGGGGAAACCAGGAATCGCAGCTTCCTGCTCGGATCCCTGTGAACCGGTCAGTGGAACAGCCTAAACCTGCCAGCAAGGAGACCCTTTCAGAGTGGAAGATGCCAACTCTGGTCAACCGACATGTTTCTCCAGAGGTCTGATAACATTTGTTATAGACTACTACTTACAGCTACTATTACCACACACAAATTAGTGTTCATACTATACAATATGGGTGTTGACAGCTACTATGACACGTAATGACACGTAAAAGGACTATTGACATTTCAGAGCATCTAAAGCTTGGTAATTGCTTTTTTGTCACTATGACAGTTTATTGAGAGACAATGTTTCAATCTCCATACATTTGTTTTGTTGATTTTCTTGAGCCTCCATTTTTATATAATTCATGAATCTAAATAGTGAAATGAAACCTTTCTACTGTCTGTTGTCATTCCTCCTTTTGGTTATTTCAAATCATTTACGCACTGAACCAGATTCTATTCTCAGTCTAAAATGATTCTTTTTCCTCCCAGGATAAACGCATAACACCACCTGACCCCAGACCTGTTTCACGTGTGACCGAGTCGCTCCTTACTCCATCTCTCAATCATCCATCCAGACCGAACCCACAAACAGTCTGTCAGACACCAAACAACTACAGAAACCCCTCTGCCAACAGGTAATATCTTGATTTGGAAGTCTGTAGGTTCTGGAAAATAATCAATAATCTACAAAGCCTTAAACAAGATTTTGACCTAGCCTTGTTTTACTTCTGTCACTCTCTCTCCTTCAGCTTTATTACTCCTATTGTAAAGAGAAACCCTGCAGTGTCTTCCTCTGCAGTCGCAGCACACAGAGCTAGACCTGTTCAGCAGCCCTTCACACCTCTAAACCAAACACCATGTTTCCAAACTCCACAGGTACAGCATGTTCACACCTTGCCTTTGCTGTCATTTTATCAGTCCCTCCAGGAAATTGTGATATTTGTGAGAACTCGCAACTAAAGAAATTACCACAACTTTTCCACATGAAATGGCTAAATCATCAGACCGCTTGTGATTTGGACCAATTTTCGCATTTTGTGTTGTGGTAACTTATGTCATTGCAGCGTGCATTCAGCAAGGATATAAATGGAACTCAAGTACAGTATTTGATGTTCCTGTTACAGCTACAACAAACACATAACTTTATTTTGCTTCCAGTCAGTCAGATCATTGGCAGAGTTCTTCAGAGCCCTGTATGTTCTACTGCAGGGTTGATTAAAACATGCTTAAGGAGAGATGACACATATTATAAATCTGGATGTGTATAGAACAATGTAGCTTGTCTTTCATTATAAAACTTTTTCTGGAGTCCTAGAAATATCTCTTTCTGTTTCTACACGCTAAGAAATTTGAACTGTAATGCAAGTTATATTTTTGAATCTCATTTCAGACTTCCTTCACCACGTTGTCAAATGAAACTATTACCATTAAGGACAAGCAGTTCTTCATTCTCAAGATGATTGGACGAGGTGGATCTAGCAAGGTAAAACATGCCACCAGCATTCAATTTTGTGCCAATGTTCCAACACTTTGCTTTTGTTGTTGTTGTTGTTTTTACTATTACAATCTTTGTTGATTGACAGAGTTTCGTTTTTGTTTTTTTCAGGTCTACCAGGTCCTCGATCATAAAAAACAGCTGTTTGCTGTGAAATACGTTGACCTTGAGGGGGCTGATGCTCAGACTATAGAAAGTTACAAAAATGAGATTGAACATCTGAACCACCTTCAGCAGTACAGCGATCAAATTATAAAGCTCTATGACTAGTAAGTGCATGACCTATCCAAAAACAATATCAACATGTGTTGCTTTGAAGTCACCTTGAAGCTTTTTCGTTCTGTTTTTCAAATTAAAGCATTGCCAGTTGAGGTGTTGCAGCAGTGTAAACGTAAATGAGTCGACAACATCATCAACATTATAGAATAATTAAGGAAAATATGGGGATTTGCTTTATATACACAGTACAGGATGTGAAAAATGTAACCTGTGGCAGTTCTTTGATTTCTCTTGGTTATGTGTGTGTTTGCAGTGAAATAACCAACAGTTACATCTACATGCTGATGGAGTGTGGAAACTTGGATCTGAACACTTGGTTGCGGAACAAAAAGACTGTGAATCCGCTGGACAGGAAGTTCTACTGGAGAAACATGCTGGAGGCCGTCCATACCATCCACAAACATGGTTCTTTCTCTCTGTAGTTCTCACTATTGTTCTCTCATTGACTCTGTTGTTTACCGGCACACTAAAATGATCTTAATTTCTAACCGCTGTACATACGTCTTTCGTGTCTTCTATACAGGAATTGTCCACAGTGACTTGAAACCGGCAAATTTTGTCATAGTGAACGCGTCTCTCAAGTTGATTGACTTCGGCATCGCAAACCGAATCCAACCAGATGTAACGAGCATCATGAAGGATTCACAAGTAAGATTTATGTTGATGACAAGCTAATATACATTTAAGGAACACATTAAGCCTCTGACATCCTGCCCAAGTGATTGGATTGTAATTAGGTGGCAGAAAAATGAATAAAATCCAGGTGTAAATGCAGACAGGTTGCATTGTGTACAGTAGTTACATTCTTGGCAATGAAACTTGACTGAGCAGACAAAACCAGGAAATGCATGCAGGTTTTAGAGTCTTCAATAGTAACATGTTTGTCAAAACTGGATTACCATGGATGTGAAATAACATAAATTGCATATATAGAATATCATTTTTGTGTCTTTTTCAAGGACTAACATTTTTTATCTACACTGAGTCCAGATATGGGAGGCAGGTAGATCCAGGTGGAAAGAGCTCTCTGTGTGTAATACATGGTTGTTTGTCAAACACAGGTAGGAACCCTGAACTATATGCCCCCTGAAGCCATCAAAGACACTTCGTCCCAGCCAGGAAAAGCACGCGCAAAGGTACTCATACTAAGTTAATTCAACAGTTCAAGCAGTACTTTGTGATTGTAGAAGAGCGGTTAAATACATCTTTTCTGATTTTGTCCTTAAGATCAGCCCCAAAGGTGACGTGTGGTCCCTTGGATGTATCCTGTACTGCATGACTTACGGGAGGACTCCATTCCAAAGCATCACCAATCAGATTAGCAAGCTGCATGCCATCATCGATCCCTCACATAAGATTGAGTTTCCTGACATCTCGGAGAAGGATTTGCTGGATGTGTTGAAGGTGAGAAAAAACGAATAAACTCTTAGTGTGATGTGGACTCAGTAAATTTGACAGTTTGTTGACAGATTGGCTTACAGAGTTAGACCTGAGGATATCCAGTACAGGACACTAAAAGATTTATAAATGATGGTAAACTAGTTCATACTGTTATTTTTACATCCAATCGTGTGTGGGCTAATATAGGCTTTCAAAACCCATATCACACCCAACTAAAACCTGCAGAAGGTATTTATGTGGATGCAAATATGTCAGTCTCAAATGTGATGTTTTAATACAGTTTTTGTTGTACGTGATGTTGAGTGTTGATGAACTTATGTAAAATACAAATAAGCACACTAATTATTCTCTTGTTGTATCAGAGATGCTTGGTAAGAAACCCCCGAGAGCGAATCTCTATTGCGGAGCTGCTGGGGCATCCATACCTGCAGCTGAAGCCACAAGCATCACCTGAGCCAGGTACACACACACACACACACACACACACACACACACACACACACACACACACACACAACCACACACACACACACACACATCACTGTGAATGAAGTCTGTATATTTGTGAGTCAGTTTTCACCACCAACTCATCTGTTTCAGAACGCAACAGTGATCTCAAGAAAATCCTAACGGACCTCGCAGCCCTCCAGTCTCCCAACAGCATCATCCGTGCTGCTAATGTAAGATTTACTTTATGAAATCTTTTCTCCAACCAATATTTGATTATTTACTAATTCAGCTTTCTGCTCTCCACAGAATCTGGCAAAAATGTGCAGCAGTGGCAGGAAGTTGGATGTTGCAGAGTGTGCAAAGTCATCATCCTAACTATCCTGAAAATGTGATGTAAATAGTTTTTGTTTTGTTTTTTTTCTTTGTTTTTGTTGATGCTAGGGCTGTGTGATATGGGTTTTTTAAAAATCACAATGTTATGATGTTAAAGGCTCGGTGGTCGATGACTGTCCGCCATCGGCCCAACCCTCGTCCAAATAACGAAAAACATTGCCGTAAAGACTGATTTGTGACACAACGAAACAAGACAGAGCATAATATGAAACAGTAGATATTTTCTATTCTAACGCAGTATATATATCGTCATATCACACAGCCCTGGTTGATGTCTCTTATACACTTATTAACCCTACATCTTACAGTAGAATATGTTGTTATTGTACTGAAATGGTGGTTTTCTTGAAACAAAATCATTATATTGCTTCATATTTACTTATGTTCTCTGGTAATAAATGTAAGCGTGCAGCTTAGTCAAATAAACTTACTGTATCCATAAGAGTTGTTGCTTTATTCGCTTCAGCTTACAGCTATTTGCAAGTTCTCACTTGTAAAGGATGTTACAGAAGAGGTTTCCAACCTCAATGAGACTTACTTGGTAAATTAAAGATAAAATAAAAAGATTTGCCATTGTAATCTATTTTCTGTGAACCTTTTTTAATTGTTAATATGTAAATATTTCCATATTGCTGTTTTTGTTATGTTTTTTAATTTTGGTCATCTCCATTTGAAAATAATTTGGTTAAATTAAAATATATCTCTTCCAAATGAGAGTTAACCTCTATATTGAGCCAATTTTTGACATGACTATAATTTTATTTTCATCTAACATTGGTGACAGTAACACAAAAGGAAAAACAAAACTCTGCTTTCACTGAGTTTCGGGGGTTCCTTCTGTTTGCGATTAACACTGATAATTGTGGAAAAATTGAACACTCATGCAACCAGAGAAAGTATGACCTCTTTTCTTATTAGGGGCCGTTTGAGTCCACAGACTTCAAATATCCAAATAGTCTATTATAGGGGATATAATAAGGACATTTCCTTGTGGGATCCATGGAGTCAGCAGATGCTGGCCACTCTGTTTCTGTTCAGCATTGCGGAATCTACTGTAAAATCCATTTTTCCAGAGTTACCAGTATTATGATGTTGTGAATTGAGGTTCTAATTCTGCATGTCAGCAAGCTGTTGGCCAGAAAAAAAAGCACATTAAGCATTTTATACAACATGTTATCCAGGACATTGTGTTTCCCACAAGTGGAGAATTTATTTGTGGTGTTTGACCTCTGACGAGGCTCATTCGCAGTGGAGCTGCAACACATCCCAGCAGATTCAGAGTCAACTTTTCCTCTATATATGAGATTCACTGCATGAAGTTGTCATCTTTGCGTCTGTGTTATCTCTTAGTTGACACAAACATTCTTTTCACAAAAAGATCTTTCATTTTCAACCATTTTTATTTGTTTGTTTTCATCTTAACTGCTACTGCAACTGTTGTTACTGTATTTTACCAATTCTGTTACTGTTGTGATCCAGTCTTACATGTTTTTCCTTTTACACAATTCAACACAACTTTCAACTATGAAACTATGAAGTAAATTGTATTTTTGTTTTGGTAATCTACTTGAAATTCAAATTTCCTTTATTGGCATGACAAGCATTTAATAAACTTCATAAAATTTGCACAGACCAGTCCAAGAATTATAATTTTTCAGATAAAATAGAATTCAAATGTTGTAAATTTGAGTAAAATCTTGGATTTCTTGTCCACTGATGTAAATATAGGCAGAATATGAAAGCAGTTTCTAAATAACTTCTCAAAGCATACAGCCTCACCCCTCATCTGTTCATTTATTAGGCCTATTATTAAATAAATAAATAATAATAATCTGAATCTCAGCTGAGGTGTGTTTTATAAGGGATAAGTCAAATGACTAAAAACTTTTAGAGACACATTTTTAAATAAGTTAATATTTAGATTTTGTTATATTTATGTTGGATTTTGTTCATTAACAGTTTATGTGACATTTTGTGGCAAGGGACATGGGGATATGTAGATGGTTACATGTGACAAAAAAATATTGGCACTTTTTCCTATTCAGAAAATTTCTAAACTTAATCATCTGGGTCATATACATAGGTTAGTATATCCACTGAATGCAGTAATGCTACATACCATAGCGTCTGAGTTAATTGTAGTACCATAAAAGTAGATAAAAGAGCCCCTGACATCATGACTTATTGTCACTTCAGAAGCTGTTTCAACCCAGATACAAAATGATCCCAATCATGAGCCAGTTTTGGTTTCATTGGTATGAACTTCCACAAATTGACTCTACAGAGAAGACCATCCATAATACATTTAATTATGAACCTCTGTGACATGACATTTACTATACTGAAGCTGGTTGTGTCCCTTCATTCACACAGACAGGTTTGAATGGGATTTGGCTTTCATATACAACTAAGAATGATTATGTCATTGTCAGTTGTTAAGCATCTGTGAATAACAACTTGTCTTGGAAGTGTAGTAATTGCACAAAACACATGCTAAATTCTACCAACACTCATTTGTGTTTAATGACATCCAAACCCAAACATACTCCACAGTGTTACACTATTACTAAACATGAAATGTGGACCATAGCAACAGGGAAAACTTTCTGATTGCATTTAGTGAAACTGAATCCTTTATACATTAAGTGGCAATAGAAAAAACACCTTCACGGGTTCTTTGTTGTAGTGATGTCTGAAAGCATGTCTTATTGTTTTTTTGTTTGTTTTTTGTGGAGTATTTGATATGATGAGGGGTTTGGTAGCATCTCCACTTGTATCATCAGAGATGAGGCAGTTCAGACTGAACCACATCTCAACAAATGCCAGCAGGTCAGGATCAATACTATTTGGAATCTTTTTTTTTCTTTCTTTTTTTAAACTCATGACATCTGAGATTGTGTTTGCCAGAAGGCATGTGGACAAGTTAAGCAGAGTGAAAGATGATTCTATAGTTTGAGAAGACAGAAACAGAGCTTGTAGCCATCATACTGAATGGTTTGTTTGATGTAAGCCAAATGGCAGTGAGGAAGTCCTGACACTGCTGCCTCATGGAAGAAGAAGAAGTGGATTCTGCACATGCACTACTGTGCCTGCTGACCAGCATGAGTTATTACATTACGCACTCAGTAATTAACTCAGTAACCATCTCCATTACATGTTTTTTTTTATTTATATTATATTTTTATTTAAATATATTGGGGGGCATTGAGTTTTTAGTTGTGGTAATGTAGGCAATAGCTTATATTTTTTCAGAATGAATGCTCGAGCAGAGACTAAAAGTTTGTATACTTTTATTTTTTAACACTAGTTTTATAACTTTCAGAGCCAAAGAATTACATCTTGAACATGAACCAAACAGTTTTACCAAAATAAACAATATAAAAACAACTATAGGATCTAAGTAAAAGAAAAAAGTCCAGTGTTTTATCAAATTAATGTCAAAGATGAAGGGAACGACAGAGCGCAGACAAACACAGTGAAGTACATTAATGAATGAGTACAGTTTACATTTTGCCAAAATAATATGAAAATGAACCAAAATTTTTATAAAATCCACGGTTCCTGATCCTGTAGTGACAACATGTGGTTTGTCCTAGTGCCGTTGCCGTACCTAGCTGTTCAAGATGGCGGACCCGCTGGCGCATGCGTGACTCACATCCCCGGTTGAATCCCAACTCTCCTGCACGCCAATTTTTTTTTTCCAGGATGGCGAAGTCATGACCCGCCCTACTCTGCTTTTGATTGGCTATTACTCTTTGCCTTCATTGGTTGGGTTGGTTATGTCTTGCCATGAAGAGTGAGATTGGTTAGGGTTAGGGTAAGGATATCAGGGTAAGCCAATCAGAGGCAGAGTAGGACGGACGATGACTTCGCCATCCTGGGAATTAATATCGCCTCCGGCACGCACATCCATGCGCACACCGCCCTCCTTTTTGACCAATCACAACCTGTATCTGCACTGGGACGCTGACAAGGAGACGTAGAAGTAAGACGTCTCACTGTGCCACTTTTCCCAGGTACCACAGAGAGCCGACGTCCCTGTCTCTTCTTACAGCAGCCTGTGTTGCACTTTCTCAACAGTCTTCCTATATGATAACTGGGATTTTATGACCATATATTCTGAGTTAAATGGCTATTCATTACTGTAATTGCTCTTAAAATTTTAACATAAATATGTTAAAATTGTTTGGTTAGCTTTAAAAGACTTGTGGTAAATTGACACTGAGTGGGAACAAAATTAATTGGGTCCCCAAATTGTATTAGCCAATACAGTAGTGAATTTAATTTAGAATCTTGTCAGAAAGTCAAAGGAGAATCTCCATATAGATCGAGATTCCGGTTTGATACCGGAATAAAATCCAGGTTCTCTCCACCTAGTGAAGACATCTTCCTCTTCAGAGACGATCTTCACAGTTTGATTCATTTTGCCCTTACCGTTCAGTCACAACAACAGTGATGGCGGCTGCAGCACGGTTTCTCGTACGAGGTGCAAACCCCAAACTTTCCATCTCCGGTGTAGGCACTCTGCTAAAACTGTCGCCGAGCTGCAACTCCCGCACAAAAACACAACGTAGGCATGCAGGGCACTTTACCTACCAGCCTGACCCCGTCCCAACACAATATGGTGAGTGGCTGGCTAGCCGGCTGAGCTAACGTGAGCTAGTTTATACTAACAGGAGAAAGTTAAGTGAACTACCACCACAAGTTTGCATAGTTTAACTTAAAAGATAAGTGACCTAACGCTGACAGCATTAAGTCACTTGTCTTTTTGGTTGGGTAATGATAAAGAGTTGTAATGTTAACGATACTTAATTACTTGCTTTATATTCGGCTGTCAAACATGAATAACCTGTAAATTAGCAAGATGGTTTAACACAAAGCATGTCGTACTTTAAAAGTCTCACTCCTAACCACGGTATACTGTGTGTTGCCCTCTGTAAGGTTTAATGAAATATTGTAAACGCTAGTATCAATTAATTGCTGTCATTGCTGGTAAGCCGGTGTTGCGGTGTAATGAGTGACCGTGTTAACTGGTGACTTTCGGCCGACTGCAGCAGTTGAAAACTCGAACAGAGCACGTAGGTGTCCTCCTAAAAGCCTTTAATTTTACTTTAATCAATTTTAAATACATACTTATCTGTGTTTAATATCTACGCCAACCATTTACGTAAGTTAAACTGTGTTCGGCTAGACTCATTCACCTCACGTAACGTTTATGATAATGTGGGAATCTGTAACTTAGCCTATAAATTGGCAGCGCAGTTACAGCTTATTTCAGAACTTTATATCGTTATCCTCAATCGGAAACTGGCTCATATTCAACAAATGAATCTGTACAATGTCAAATTCCTGATAAGACGCTAGCTGCTCGCCAAACCACATTTTTGCCCACATTAAAAGTGACTTCAAGAAATGTGAATGCTACTTGTAAGCGCACCGTTTAAATTACTTGTAGGAAAAAAGGACCAAACGAATATATACTGTATTGAACATTAAATTTGAGATAATTTAAGGCTTTTAGGCTTTTCAACAGCTGTCGTCACCACGACAACCGGATGAGTTTCAACCCTTCGGCTCAAACTCACCAGTTAATACGGTCACTGGTTAAAGCGAAACACCTGAGTACTTGGTTGAAGTGACATAGATTTGGCATTCAAGTGATCTATCAAGCAGCATGTTTTCAATACGAGTATCTGAGCTCAATTTTATCATGTTCTGCACATTTGTTTCAGACTTTTGTGATTCGTTGCAGTGAATGAAAATAGTATGGGCAGTTGCCAAACTGAAGATATCAACAAGGTTGACATTTTATTACCAGGAAAACTCTGCTTGGTGGGTTAATTTACTAAATTTAAACATATTGACATTAAAGAGTTAAGAACACCTTCAGACACAACAGTGATATCTTTATGGGTCCAGTCAGACCTGTTTTAGAGCTGTCTCATAATGTGGGACAGTCAAGGTATGTTTATTCTACAGTACATTTGAGCAGGATGTTGGCATTGTTAACAAAACTAAGTGCTGAAAAATTAATAGTATATCTTCTTCCTCATTCTGTTACAAAGAAGTGTGTGTCCATTGAAGGCACAGAATCATTGCCACGTTTCCTAATGTGTTTTTTCCTGCAATAACTGGTATGATTACTTGTAGTTGTGTCAAACTGCTTGTCACATCCAAATGCTGTGTGTACGGAAATTACTATTAATTGTCACTTGTGTCAAAAATTTTAAAAAATGTGTGTTGCTTTTTTTTCTAAAAAACCTTTTAGGCCCCACCCAGAAGATGAACTTGTTCCAGTCAGTTACCAGTGCCTTGGATAACACTCTTGCCTCTGATCCCACAGCAGGTAGGATTGTAAAACAAGTGATGGCTGTTATGGATTAAAATCTGCAAAATGTCAACCGTGTTACTGCACGGTTAATCATGCAGTTTTCTAAA